>NC_140374.1:23032500-23272500 GCF_054491055.1 Hypomesus nipponensis
CTCTCTCTCTCTCTCTCTCTCTCTCTCTCTCTCTCTCTCTCTCTCTCTCTCTCTCTCTCTCTCTCTCTGTCTCTCTCTCTCTGTCTCTCTCTCTCTGTCTCTCCATCTTCAGGGTCAGCTTCTGAGAAGCACCTGACTGGAATAGATGGCGCCTCATAAACAAAATTCTTCTTAATGTTTTATTTCAGGGGTTAGATTGTGTTACCGCTTTAATTCATGAAGCCTTATTCGATTTCCAGAAAGGTGTCTTTAGCCAGGGAATGAAGTGAAGAGAAGAGAGGGACGTAGAGAGGTGGACTGAGTGGTGTGCTTCCCCCGTAGACGTGTAACCACATTAGCAGGGGTCTGGGGGGGGGGCGGATGGGCCTGGGGGGGCGGGGGGTCTGAGGGGGTGGGGGGGGCCTGTGGGGGGGGGGGGGCGGGGCCAGGAGAGCCTGCTCCAGTCTGCACCACTGACCACCTCCTCCAGACTAAATTGAATCAGATGGTCTGTTAATCAGGTTGGAGAGAGAGGGAGAGGGAGAGAGAGAAAAAGAGAAAGAGAGAAAGAAAGAGAGAGTTAGAGAGAGAGATAAAAAGGAAACTAATGTCAGAGAGAAGGCTCAGGTTGTAACAACTAGAGAAATCTCCTGCTCCCTCACATCTCCACACCTGGCCCTGCTGCTCCCTCACATCTCCACACCTGGCCCTGCTGCTCCCTCACATCTCCACACCTGGCCCTCCTGCTCCCTCACATCTCCACACCTGGCCCTCCTGCTCCCTCACATCTCCACACCTGGCCCTCCTGCTCCCTCACATCTCCACACCTGGCCCTCCTGCTCCCTCACATCTCCACACCTGGCCCTCCTGCTCCCTCACATCTCCACACCTGGCCCTCCTGCTCCCTCACATCTCCACACCTGGCCCTCCTGCTCCCTCACATCTCCACACCTGGCCCTCCTGCTCCCTCACATCTCCACACCTGGCCCTCCTGCTCCCTCACATCTCCACACCTGGCCCTCCTGCTCCCTCACATCTCCACACCTGGCCCTCCTGCTCCCTCACATCTCCACACCTGGCCCTCCTGCTCCCTCACATCTCCACACCTGGCCCTCCTGCTCCCTCACATCTCCACACCTGGCCCTCCTGCTCCCTCACATCTCCACACCTGGCCCTCCTGCTCCCTCACATCTCCACACCTGGCCCTCCTGCTCCCTCACATCTCCACACCTGGCCCTCCTGCTCCCCTTTTTCTTTTTATGCATCCTCCTTCTATTCATTCGACATATCCATCCTTCCTTCTCTGAACTTCTCAGAGGTATTTTAGCACAAAACAACATTGTCTTCCTCATTAAGATGTCGGGGAAAAAGCCCCAAAGCATGAAATTACCCAGGAGCCTCCCTTTCCAAATAACCTGGTTTGCAAACAAATGATCCGATCAGAAGCAGTAAAACGCAGATTATTAAAATAATAGGAAGAATTTAAATTTACATCCACAGAACAATTCAGCACAAGGGCCGCACAATTATTCCCTCCTCCCCTCCCTCTTCCACTCCCTCCTCCCTTCCCTCCTCTTCTCCCTCCTCCCCTCCATTCTACCTCTCCCTCCTCCCCTCCCTCCTCCCCTCCCTCCTCCCCTCCCTCCTCCTCTCCCTCCTCTCCTCCCTCCTCCTCTCCCTCCTCCTCTCCCTCCTCCTCTCCCTCCTCCCCTCCCTCCTCCTCTCTCTCTCCTCCTCTCTATTCTACCTCTCCGCCGTCATCCTTTCCTGTCACTGTGTCCATCTGTTCTTTGGAACAGAGGAACTTGAGGAAGGAACTGGCTGTAAAATCATGACAAGTCTTTTTTTATAATTAAAGAGCTGAGCCTCTCTTACTCTGTCTCTTTTTACCTATTTTCTGATAACATAACAGTCCAAGCTTCACATAACAGTAACAACTAACTCTGATGCTGCAAAAAATGCAGATGCACGGAAGAGGGAGGAGAGAGAGGGAAGATGGGGGGAGGAGAGACAGAGAGGATGGGGGGAGGAGAGAGAGAGAGGATGGGGGAGGAGAGAGAGAGGATGGGGGGAGGAGAGAGAGAGAGGATGGGGGGAGGGGAGAGAGAGAGGATAGGGGAGGGACGAAGGGAACGAGAAGAGGAGAGCTGGTACAGTAGGAGCTCCATCCTGTCTGAGTTATGACCTCAATTAGCATCTCCAGCAGCCACTTTGCAGAGCTGGCCACACGGGCACACCTCCATCACACCTCCAGAACATAGAGCAATCAGGGAGATTTACCGGGCTCGGAGGCCCACCTCCAGCTCCCCTGGCTGGGGCAGAGCAGCGGTCCCCAGCCCCCGGCCTCCCTACAGGCCCTCTGGGCCCCATGGAGCAGCAGCTGAATGGCAGCATTAAGCAGAGCAGAGCAGAGCAGAGCGAGGAGTCATGAGGACCAGACAGTGAGCAGCCTGCTGTAATGAAGGACCAGACAGTCACAGAGCTCGTTATACTGAGACAGAGAGACGAGATGACACAGATGAACTCCTGACCCTGGTGGAGTCAGCTTTATCTTACAGCTGTGTACCCACACACACACACACACACACACACACACACACACACACACACTGTGGAGTGATCTGCAGACAGTAAATGCTCCTCTGGAGAGTTGGTTTCCTGACTGAGGCCTGCTGGATCTCATCACACTCCATGTACAGTTGCAGCTCAAGCAGCTGTTTATCTTGTTACTGCTTAAACTGCAGCACATCCCTGCGTGTGTGTGTTTGTGTGTGTGTCAGTGGCAAATTCTTTAAGACACCTTAAAGAATTTGCCTGTTAGGGGACATTAAAAAAAATTCATGGTCAAATATTTACTATTGTGTTAACATTTTAAATGCGTTAGAACACGTTCATATCGAAGACGAGTTCGTTCAGAATCAGCGACATATATTAGCAGGTCGACTGACTGATTTCCTTCTCATACATTTCCATAGCGCCACAGTGCATTTCCCTGTCGAAGCTCAGCTTCCATGGACTTCAATGGGGCTGCTTTTAACTTTTTTTTCAACTATACGGTCATTGGATAAATGCTGCGATTATGTCCCGCCCATGGACGCTCAGGTGGGGATGAATGGAGGAGGGGGCTGGCCTGGACACAGGGCTTCCACGTGATGATTGGAGGGTCTGTCAAAAGACTGCATCTCCTTTTGATTTACAGTAATTTTGTACTATAAAAAGTCATCAAAGCTATTAAAGCTCAGTCCCATCGAGGATTTTGCAACTATAGTTGAAAGACAAAATGAAACGTTTTTAGGATGTAGGCCAAAAATGAGCTTCCCTTCTTTGAAGGACCAGCAGCCGCCACTGGTGTGTGTGTGTGTGCATGCGTGTGTGTTTATGTGAGAATGCATGTGTGCATGACAAAGGAGGAGCACTGGGGCACACACCAGTCCCAGCACATGAGAAAGCAGGAGACTGTGATCCAGCAGACGCACCAGGACCTCATCACCTACATGCTCAGGGGAGATTTCAACTAAAGAATGGAGGGGAAAAAGGAGAGGCAACAACTCTGTTATCAGAATCAAATATTAGGAAAAAAAACCTTAAGTGTGTGAGACATTAATCACAGTGTTCACCTAGTGGGCAGCCATATGGCTGTGCAGCCCTCCAACAGAGCAAACCTGCTGATCTTCAGTTACGCCGAGCAATTAATTCTTCTGGCTGCATCTATCTCTCTCTTGCACTGGAGAAGGGAGGAGGAGTGGAGGAGGAGGGGGGGGGGAGTGGGGGAGGAGTGGAGGAGGAGTGGAGGAGGAGTGGAGGAGGAGTGGGGGAGGAGGGGGGAGGAGTGGAGGATGAGTGGAGGATGAGTGGAGGAGGAGTGGGGGAGGAGTGGAGGAGGAGTGGAGGAGGAGTGGAGGAGGAGTGGGGGAGGAGGGGGGAGGAGTGGAGGATGAGTGGAGGAGGAGTGGAGGAGGAGTGGGGGAGGAGTGGAGGAGGAGTGGAGGAGGAGTGGAGGAGGAGTGGAGAAGAGGACAAAGCTATAACTTGGATGAAGGAAATCTAAGCCAGGTGACACATTAGGTGGACATGAGTCTCGCAAGTCACTCCTCTGGAGACAGAGGAAGGCAGGGGAGAGAGGAGGGCAGGGAGAGAGAGGAGGGCATGGAGAGAGAGGAGGGCAGGGGAGAGAGGAGGGCATGGAGAGAGAGGAGGGCATGGAGAGAGAGGAGGGCAGGGGAGAGAGGAGGGCATGGAGACAGAGGAAGGCATGGAGAGAGAGGAGGGCAGGGAGAGAGAGGAGAGCAGGGAGAGAGAAGAGGGCAGGGAGAGAGAGGAGGGCAGGGAGAGAGAGGAGGCCAGGGAGAGAGGAGAGCAGGGCTAACGTTACGTTTTGAGTGGATGGCAAGCGCAAGACGCCAAAATGGATGCCAATACGATTCTGAATGGAAATTGTACTTTTAAAAAGTTTCCAAATGGTTCAATTGACATGACCAAAGTGATCTGTATGTTTTTTTGCTGTGAACTGAGTTATCATCGCAGCACGTCCAGTCTGAAATATCACTTGAAGGCCAAGCACACAGTTGATGCAAATCCTCCCCCCCTCGTCAAAGCCAGGCAATTGCAATGCAATGTTGTTTTCTATTTTAAAAAAAACATTTGCACCAAGCAATCCAATCTACTTCTCCATGTTGATGAGAGCATTAAAATTAGAAAAAATAATTGGACAAAAATAAATCAAGGGACATTTAGAATAAAAATGTGCGATTAATTGTGATTAATCGCGAGTTACCTATGACATTAATGCGATTAATCGCAATTAAATATTTTAATAGTTTGACAGCACTAATAGAAACATTACTGTAATGTGTGATCATATTCCTTAGCCCCCATAAGCCAGACCTCCCTCCCTCCTTCCTCCTTCTCTCCTAGGCCTCGTTGACATTAACCTGGAGCCCTCATATTATCCCAGGGTGCAGTGTGTTGCTCTCCACATGTCAGAGCAGCAACTTTATGGCCTCCATCCATCAGCGTCACACGCCGGGGGTTATGGGAGGTGGAGTCTGTGGATCTGTCTTCCTGAGCCGACCCCCCCAGCCTGCCAGGACCAGTAATGGATGACCCCCTCCCTCCCCTCCTCCCTCCACCTCCCTCCCTCCCCCCCTCCCCCTCCCCCCTCCCTCCCCTCCTCCCCTCCCTCTCCTCCTCCCTCCCTCCCTCCCCCACTCTCTGTTTCTCTCTTACCTCCCCTCTGTGCTGGGCTACACTTCACGCCAGGATGATAATCAAACTTGTCTTGTGGAAATTTGGTACAAAAAGATTACAGGATCCAGTTCTGGAGTCCCGTATTAAAAGTCAAATGCATACACACACACACATACACACACATACATCCATGCATAAGTCATGATGACAGTAGTGATGAAGCTCGGTGGTCTGCAGAGCAGAGGGCAGCATGAGGTCAACACATCACAGATCATACTGCCTTTTCCCACTCCACTAAAACACTCATTCTGCTCCGAACATGAGCCTGAATGTAATACGGCTTCAACTCTGCCAAGCCGACAGGCAAACAGACAGGTAAACAGACAAGTAGACAGACAGGCAGACAGACAGGCAGACAAGTAAAAAGACAGGTAAACAGACAGGTAAACAGACAGGCAGACAGACAGGCAGACAGATAAATAGACAGGCAGACAGACAGGTAAACAGACAGGCAGACAGACAGACAGGTAAACAGAAAAGTAAACAGACAGGTAAACAAGACAGACAGGCAGACAGGTAAACAGACAGGTAAACAGACAGGCAGACAGACAAGTAAACAGACAGACAGGTAAACAGACAGGCAGACAGACAGGTAAACAGACATGCAGACAGACAGGTAAACAGACAGGCAGACAGACAGGTAAACAGACATGCAGACAGACAGGTAAACAGACAGGCAGACAGACAGGTAAACAGATAGGCAGACAGACAGGCAGACAGGCAGGTAAACAGGCAGACTGACTAGCAAGCAAACAGACAGGTAAACAGACAGGTAAACAGACAGGTAAACAAACAGACAGACAAGCATGCAGACAGACAGGTAAATGGACGTCTCACATGAGGTGATGGATATTGCTGAAGGATCAGGTCGTCTGCTCTACAAATACAGCCTGCTTATTGTAATCAATATTCTTCTCTGAAAAGGGCTTGTCTAATCTGCAGGTCAGGCATCAATAACCAGCACAGGGAAAGAATTAAGATCATAAAAAACAAGTGTATCAACAAATCGCCGTTACAAGTTAGTCACATGACACCAAAAACATAGATGAATTGCCCCCCAACCCTGTGGTTGATTTATGAAAGTGTAAAAACACACAATGTTTTTAATCTATTGCTGCCTAGATTCTCTCTAATGAACTGTAGATTTGTGTGTACAAAGAATGTGTGTGAGCGTGTGTGTGTATGTTAATGCATGGATTGGTAAGTAATTCCGAGAGAGTACAGTTACTCTGATAAATAGTTTTTCAAATATGATAAATGCAAACTGATGAATCTGTGCCCAGTTTTAAACAAACACACACACACACACACACAATAACAGAGTGAACCAGGAGAGTCAGAGTCAGAATGAACTTGGAGAGTTGGAGTCAAAGTCCAAAGATACCAAGAGGGAGGAGGAGGGAGGTGAAGAGGGTAAGAAAATCAGAGGGAGGATGAGAAGAGCAGAAGGAGAGAGAGTCCCGGTGGTCGTTGGTGGAACAGAAAGAGCAGCATCTCCACACCCTGGGGGACTGGAACAGACCAGGTCAGCGTTTCAGACATGTCACTTCCTGTTGGCGTGAGAGGGGGAGCGTGGCTTGGCATGATGACTGCAGGGCTGGAGTGCTGTCAGACTGACACACGAGGTTATCTCAGACACACACACACACACACACACACAGGGTTCTGACCCATGCATGCACATCCACACACACCAACAATCACACAGACTGACCCATGCACACACACACACATTGAACCAAGCACACACACACAAGCCTGCAACACAAACATGCACAAACACAGACTCACAGAAGAAGCCAACTTCTCTCCAACTTGAGCTGCTGATAGAGAAACGATTGTTTCTGTAGGCCACCAGACACGATGTACAATGCACCTGCACTGTACCTTCCTGGATATATCCTCCCCACCCCACCCCTCTCCCTCTCCCTCCCCCCTCCCCCCCCACCCCCCTCCCATCCTCCCCCCCTCCCCCCTCCCACCCTCCCCCCCCACCCCCCTCCCACCCTCCCCCCTCCTCCCTCCCTCTCTCTCTCTCTCTCTCTCTCTCTCTCGGGTGAACATCCAGCAGCTTCCTGAAATAGCAGTCAGGAGTACTGAGCCTATAATGTTTCCTTACCCTGTCTGTCTGTCTGTCCGTCCGTCCGTCCGTCCGTCTGTCTGTCTATCTGCCAAACTGCATGTCTGTCTGCTGACGCTCCTGTTTAACATGGCAGTCAAGAACCCCTCAGCGGACAGCCAGCTTGACCCTAATTGGTTCCAAAGCACCATCACAGAATTCTCCTCACATAGTCACACAGACACAGACATACACTCACATATGCGCACAAACACTCACACACACACACATGCACACACAGCAATCTGCTAATCAAGCTCCTTACAAAGCAGCTCGTTAGCCTCTCCTACATGAGGGGTTGGGGATATTTTGGGTGAGAATATTACTAAATCGAAGCAAAGTGTGTGGTATTCTACTGGGCAGCTGAGAGAGATGGCTATCCCACCAATCAGAGGACTGGATCTCAAGAGATGCCATTACTGCCCTCAGAGGGCTGCGGAGTCAAAGATAAGCAGAATTTTAGAGGCAATCAGGAAAAACCCACATACATACTGACACACACGCACCACATTCACATAAACACACCACACACACACATACACAACTGTGGTTGTTAACCTGCAGTTTAGCCTGTCTTTACTGTCCATGGACAATTGTCTCTGTGGCCCAGAAGCACACAGCTTCTCACACAAATACACATACACCATGCAGACAGGCAGACAGACAGACAGACAGGTTAGAGCTGTGTTAGCTAGGTTAGCCTTGTGTTCAAGAGGCTTAGCCTGGTTTGCCAGGCTAGCTTGGCTGGCTATGTTTCTGACCTGGGAGCAAAGGAGGAGCTCCAGTCCAGCAGAGCCCAGATATCCCCTCTAATCTGAACGACCTCCATGTGTGAGCGGGGAGGAGGATGGAGTATCCACCAGTTAGAAGATGAATCCTGCTCTCTGCTCACAGGACCAGAGACTTGACTCCAAAGATGCATTCTGATATGTTAACTCCATTGCCTTGTGGTTCCTATATATGTGGAATATGGAATCTGCTTCTCAGCTCTCACTCTTTGGGGAATATATTGAAAATAAAAGGGGTATAATTTGTACTTATATATATATATATATATATATATATGTGTGTGTGTCATAGTTTCAATCACACACACTAACCCTCTCTCTCTCTCTCTCTCTCTCTCTCGCTCTCTCCCTTCCTCTCTTCTCTCAGCTCTCTCTCCTCCTCCTCTTCCACCTCCTGCTGTCTGTAATCAAGCCAGTGCTAATGGTTTATTCTCTCTGCTCCAGCACACACACTTCACTTGTTTATTTTCCCACAGTCGTAAATCTGCAGGCGCACAGATATTACAGCAGTAATCTCAGGTAATTATCAGACGCCCTCTCCCTTTCCTCCCTCTCTCCCTTCCCCCTTCCTCCCTCACTTCCTCCATCTCCTCCCCTCTCTCTATCCCCCCCCCCCCCACACACACACAGACTTGTGTTCCCGCTGCCTCTCCCTCCCTCCACTCACCCACTCCTCCTGGATGAGGCCCACAGCCCTGCTGGCCCTGGACAGGTTCCTGCAGGCCAGGATCACATGAGCCCCGTGGAGGGCAAAGGACCTTGCTGTCTCAAAGCCTGCGGGATGGAAGGAAAGGGAGGCAGAGATAAAGGGAGATAGAAAGAGAGGAGGGAAACATACAGGAAATAGACAAAGAGAGAGAGAGACAGACAGAGTGGAGATGAAAAGAGAGAAAATAATTATTTGAAGATGACTTATTTTTGGTGGATAATTAGTAGGCCTGGGGGCTGGGTTATCTACACTCTCTACCGGTCATATCATCCAACCAGCCACAGGGTCTAGGGGAGAGAGTTAATCACTCTTCAACTACAGTGATGAAACTGACTGATTTAATTAAAGGATGTGTGTCCTGGCAGAGTGCTAGAACCAGGGTAAGGGCTAGCCCAGATATCAGGGTAAGGGCCAGCACAGATACCAGGGTAAGGGCTAGCCCAGATACCAGGGTAAGGGTTAGCACAGATACCAGGGTAAGGGCTAGCACAGATACCAGGGTAAGGGCTAGCACAGATACCAGGGTAAGGGCTAGCACAGATACCAGGGTAAGGGCTAGCCCAGATACCAGGGTAAGGGCCAGCACAGATACCAGGGTAAGGGCCAGCACAGATACCAGGGTAAGGGCTAGCACAGATACCAGGGTAAGGGCTAGCCCAGATACCAGGGTAAGGGCCAGCACAGATACCAGGGTAAGGGCTAGCACAGATACCAGGGTAAGGGCCAGCACAGATACCAGGGTAAGGGCTAGCACAGATACCAGGGTAAGGGCTAGCCCAGATACCAGGGTAAGGGCTAGCACAGATACCAGGGTAAGGGCTAGCACAGATACCAGGGTAAGGGCTAGCACAGATACCAGGGTAAGGGCTAGCCCAGATACCAGGGTAAGGGCTAGCACAGATACCAGGGTAAGGGCTAGCACAGATACCAGGGTAAGGGCTAGCACAGATACCAGGGTAAGGGCTAGCACAGATACCAGGGTAAGGGCTAGCCCAGATATCAGGGTAAGGGCCAGCACAGATACCAGGGTAAGGGCTAGCCCAGATACCAGGGTAAGGGTTAGCACAGATACCAGGGTAAGGGCCAGCACAGATACCAGGGTAAGGGCTAGCCCAGATACCAGGGTAAGGGTTAGCACAGATACCAGGGTAAGGGCTAGCACAGATACCAGGGTAAGGGCTAGCCCAGATACCAGGGACTGGCACACAAAACTATCTAACTATCTAAGTTAAAGTACTGGTACTACTAAGTATCTAGGTTAAAGTACTGGTACTACTAAGTATTTGACAACTTCAGTTCAGCACAGAACCTTTTTGTGATACTGGGAGACTTCAAAGAGCCCTGATAAGGACATTCCTCCCATATGAGCTGGTCCGATAGGCTGGGTTTATCAGACCTACGCTACACAGCTCCATCTATATCGTCACGATAACACTGACTATAACTTCAGATATAAGGACATTGAAAGATACAAGTTCATTTTCAAATTGCAAGTCTAAATGGGTCATTTCCACCCGTAGGTTGAATTCATTTAAGAGAATAACTTTTTCCAATAACATATTTTTTCCTGCTTTCCTGTATTAACTTTTGTCATCTGAGCAGTTCTGCTAGGATCCTGTTCTTTACTATCATATTTCACAGCACAAACATGAATACATAATTAGATATACACACACACACAAACACACACATTATTGATAGACAGACGACATGAGCGCAGAAGAAAAGAGAGCGGTAGAGCCCCTGTATCAAAAGATGGATTAAAACGAGCTTTAATTAGATTACGTCTTAATCTGATTTTCATTAAGAGGAAAACGAGGAAGTCTAATTGTGAGGAGAGTGTTAAAGAGTAATATCTATTAAAACTCCAATTGAAGAGGGATTGGAGTTATCGTCTGACAAGCAAAGCGTGGAATGAAACGATATGACACCTTATTAGGTGTAATGGAGAGAGCCATTCCCTGGATCGCTGCCCTCACAGGGAGAGGAAACGGCAAATAAAAACAAAATGAGTGAAGAGAAAGGTCTACAGCTACCTTCTCTCTCTGAAGAAACATCATTAAGTCAGGTATAGTCTCTATAACTGTCATAAAAACAATATTTGCATTATTTCCTTACCAACCATATTTGAAATACAAATAGGAATACAAATCAAATTGTATTTCCAGCAAGTGCTTAATCCTGTGTTAATTTTCACAACAACCCTTAATATGAATGACATGGTATTGTGATCAAGTGGAGCTTATGTGGGTCTCTCCGTGTGAACAGTGGTGAGTCCGGGCGGACCCTGTCATTTGAACAGTGATTATTTGGTTCCTTTCTAAATGGAACAAGGACTCTGCAGCTCTGTAAACAACAGTGGCTCACAAGCTTGTTGTTGTTGTGTACGAAGCATGAAAGGGAAATTAATCGACACCAGTGTTTTCCATAATGGAGAACAAATTAGAATATGGCAGCAACACCAGCAGAGGCTTCTGAGCTGTGTTCCTGATGACAAATAACCAGGGCTTGACATTAATTGTGAAATAACGAGAACAGTGTTGCTGTACAACACCTCCCCGCCCTTTTGCTCTGCCTGCTAGTACTAGGGCAGGCCTGACACTGCTGGTACCAGGGCAGGCCTGACACTGCTGGTACCAGGTCAGGCCTGACACTGCTGGTACCAGGTCACCAGAGCACCAGGGCACCAGGGCACCAGGGCACCAGGGCACCAGAGCACCAAAGCACCAAATCACCAGAGCACCAGGGCACCAGGGCACCAGGGCACCAGGGTACCAGAGCACCAGAGCACCAAATCACCAGGGCACCAGAACACCAGAGCACCAGGGCACCAGAGCACCAGGGCACCAAATCACCAGGGCACCAGGGTACCAGAGCACCAGGACACCAGAGCACCAGAGCACCAGGGCACCAGGGCACCAGAGCACCAGGGCACCAGAGCACCAAATCACCAGGGTACCAGAGCACCAGGGTACCAGAGCACCAGAGCACCAGGGCACCAGGGCACCAGAGCACCAGGGCACCAAATCACCAGAGCACCAAATCACCAGAGCACCAGGACACCAGGACACCAGGGCACCAGAGCACCAGAGCACCAGGGCACCAGGGCACCAGGGCACCAGAGCACCAGGGAACCAGAGCACCAGGGCACCAGGGCACCAGAGCAGGCTTGACACTGCTCCTAGAGAGGTGGGCCGCATGGGGGAGCAGTTTGACATGACAGGTTGACAGAATGTTTCTAAATTAACTGTAATATCTGTACACTGGGGGTCAGGCAGGCAGGCAGGAAAGTGTTTTATATTTTCTAACAAGCACCTGCAAACGAATAAGAAGTAAAGAGTGAGAAAAAGTAAATAAACTGTTAAATGATTCAAAGAAAGTCATAAAAAAAAAATCACATAAAACTAGTACCATTATATAACAAAACAAGACGCCACATGGTCAAGCTTCCTCTCTCCCCCTGCACGGCACTGCATTTCACTGGACTCCATCCAGAGACGTCTCTATGAGGCCCTGGATGTTGGACACGGAACATTAGAGGCCGTCCTCACAGGCCCAGTAATGAGAGTGATTTAGTGATTTCACGCTTTGTTTGTCCTCCGCCCCCCCCACCATCTACCCACCAGCCCCCGGTACACAGGTGGATTGGTTCAGTGTAATGAGATCATTACAAACCTCGCTCACTGCCCCCCTCCACTTTTCTTTCATTTTTTTTTTTTAATCCAAATATATATTCAGTATCTGTTTAGCTAAACCCTTGAAGACCTTCATGCAGCCCCCTCCCCCCATGGGCAGGCCCCTCCCACCATGGGCAGGCCCCTCCCCCATGGGCAGGCCCTTCCCCCCCATGAGCAGGCCCCTCCCCCCATGGGAAGGCCCCTCCCCCATGGGAAGGCCCCTCCCACATGGGAAGACCCCTCCCCCCATGGGAAGGCCCCTCCCCCCATGGGAAGGCCCCTCCCCCCATGGGAAGGCCCCTCCCCCCATGGGAAGGCCCCTCCCCCCCATGGGAAGGCCCCTCCCCCCATAGGCAGGCTCCTCCCCTGTGACTACACCACTCCCCTGTCAGGCCAACCCCAAAGCAGCTGGGCACATCCAGGTCCTACTGAAGCTAACACCAAACCCCCTGCCCCCCTCCCCACCCCCGTACTGAAGCTAACACCAACCCCCCCTGCCCCCCTCCCCACCCCCGTACTGAAGCTAACACCAACCCCCCCTGCCCCCCACCCCCCTGCTGAAGCTAACACCAACCCCCCCTGCCCCCCACCCCCCTGCTGAAGCTAACACCAACCCCCCCTGCCCCCCACCCCCGTGCTGAAGCTAACACCAACCCCCCCTGCCCCCCCCCACCCCCGTACTGAAGCTAACACCAACCCCCCCTTGCCCCCCCCACCCCCACTCTGTAACCACTAGAATACAAGGGCCACTTTCATCACCGTCGTCAAACTCCCCTCTATGTAACTTCCCCCCACCCCCGCCGCCCCCAGCCCACTTCCCCCCCTCCCCCCAGACAGTAAAGTCGATAGCTCTATAAACTACTTGACTACACACAATAACCCAGTCCCCCGTTTTTCTTTTACTCAACTGGGAGGCTTAAAGCACATATATGTATTCCATCCTCTTTGTGTGTTAGGTCTATAATCACTATCGAGCCCCTCCAGCGCGATCCTCCTGCATGTTGCACCAGTTTGGGTCTGCAGCCAATTTCATCCTGGGTTAATAAAGTTGAATAATTTGACTAACCAACCATACCTCATGCTCATTACCTCACCGATACACACATTCATCAGAGAGGACATGAAATGCACATTATAAACCTCCCCTTTCATTTCCTATGTTGCTCAGTTACAATAATAGAGCTCAGAGCTAGGGACACACACACACCAGACACAGACACACACACACACACACCAGACACACACACACATAGGCCCCCAGGGAGAAAAGACAGGATCAGCAGTCGCGTACGCAGGCTCACACAATGTCACAATATAAACACATGCACACTTTCACTGTCAGGTAAAGCCCACATAAGCAAACACCTGACAAACACACACAGACACACCTACACAAACACACACACACTTACAGGGAGACACAAGCGCCACATGCCACCCTCACCTGGAACATCTTTTTATCCGTCTAACTCATCCAGGATGAATAATGCATCAGTGGGCCTGCAGACAGGCTGCCTACATGTGCTCTCTAAGGGAACACCACATCCACACACAGCTGCAGTAAATACCTGGGCTTTGCAGCCAATTTAATGGCAGTTATGCTTAACAAATCTGACTCAATCTAATGATCATCCACAAAGCTGGGCTACGGGCTTAATCTGCACACAGAAGCTCCACGCTCCACACGCCTCGCCTCGCCGGCTCTGAGATCTGCCTCCCCGCGCCAGGAGAGAAGGCCTGACTCTTAATCCACTCACACAACCCTGGGATCCCCACAAACACCCCGCTCCAGCATCATGCCATGAATAAGATGGTAGCAGAGACCACTGTCTACGGGATGCTGGAAGCTGAAGGTGGCAGCTCACTCCCTGGCTACACACACACACACACACCTGATCCAGAGACTAAGAGGACGGTGTGAGTTTGTTAATACAGAACACACACCCAACACAGAGCAAAAAAGATCACAATAAATATCTAATATCAAAAACTATAATATTATAATATAAACGAATAATATATTAGTTTATATTATAAACTAAAATAGTTTTATAATATAAACTATAATTATTAATAATTTGGTATTTGTCAAACAAAACACCTATTCAACATAGAAATGTATCTTATTTTTCGACAATGCATTAGCCTTTCTACCTGTGACATGTTGTGATGGTTAATGGTACTGTATTAAGATTACTGTGTGACACACTGCCTCCCCCTTACACACACACACACACACAGCAACCACTCTTGCACATACGCCATTGAAACGTACTACAAATATAGCTTTCTCCTCAACAACAAGACATGGTCTATTTTCAGGAGCGAGTGTATGGTTCTAACACAGGCCTGCCAAGGAGCACACAGAGCAGTGGATCCTGGAGAGGCTGGGATGTGAAGCAGCTCAGCTCAGGCTTCAAGGTGACACCGTGGAGTCCCACCCCAGGACCACTCAGGAGAGGCCAGGGAGACGACGAGTCCCACCCCAAGACCCTTGACCCTCCAGAACATACAATGCCAGGGTTGTGGGCCCTTGTCCTTCCAGACAGACAAGCCACGACTCTGGCCCTTTAAGCCCAGCAGTGCTCCAGGATCCTGGGCAGTAAGTAAGGTTGAGGTTGTTAGTTGAACGGAGGGAATTAAGGCTGGAGCAGCAGGTCTAATAGGGATGGATGGGGGGCCTGGGCCAGGGTCACATCTACACAGAGATCAATGCTCAGTACCTTTAAACCTTTACTGAGAGAGAGAGAGGAGAGAGAGAGACAGAGAGAGAGAGAGAGAGAGAGAGAGAGAGAGAGAGAGAGAGAGAGAGACAGAGAGAGAGAGAGAGAGAGAGGGGAGAAGGGAAGGGAAGAAGGAAAGAGGTGGAGAGGAGGTCAAGCAGAAGAGAGAGGAAGAGACAGAAAGAGAGAAAAAGAGAAAGTGTGAAAGAGAAAGAGAGAATGAGAGAAAGAGAAAGCGAGAGAGCTACCATTGACCATTCATTTCCATTATCACAATGAAAAGGCAGTAGTGAGTGGAGCTGGCTCCTCCATGAGCGAGCAGAGCAGCCGGGAGGAAGACTGATGTGGAGCGACGCTCCAGCAGGACACCTCCAGCTGTCCCAGCACCACCTTCCTCCACAGCACATTTCATGAATTAACAAGCTCATCTACATGCATATTTAAAAAGCGTTAAGAACTCAATTAATGGAAGTAAATTGAGAATTAAACAGAGATCCGCTATTGTGTAAATGAATGTCAAATATTTTCAATGAGACAAATGAAAATAGTCTTGACGGAAGTGAGACACTATTGATGCAATTATAAAGCTCAACGTTCCTGCCTCTCTGGCAGGAGCATATTTAACTGCTACTGGAATGTCAAAACACGGCACTGGTGCCAGCTATTACTATTGGCATACTGTTAATTATAGCAGCATAATTAATACCTAGAGCACTTTGCGGAGAAGCAGAAAAGCTGTTTAAATGTATTTTGTTCTGTTATTTTATTTTGTTTATTTTGTAACTGCCACTTCAAATATCTAGAGTTAACTGAATGTATATTATAATAATGTTTTTAAATTTTTATAATAATTCACATTTTAATAAAAAAAAACTAATAAATATTCAAAATAATTACAACAAGATTTGTTATAAAAATAATAACCAGCAACATTTCGAATTGTTAAAATGTTTTTGTTTTTAAGGCAAGTCATGTGTAATGTGTGTGCAGAGAAACAAAGGACCCTGTGCGACTCATCATCTGTCTCAAGGAGCATGTCTGCCACCTAGTGTTGATGTCACATCCTGCTGTCCTGTGGCTCCAGCTGGCCTACTCTACCCTGCTCAGGAAGATGGGCTCTGCCCACCCTCCCTAAGGGATAGCTTACTGTGAAACTGGTAGCATGACTACCAGTCTAGTACCAGACAGGTGACTAGATGCCATGCTGCCACATGGTTGGTGAGTAGGCCTCACTCATTAGTATCAGTATAGGGTTAGGGTAAGTAGGGTTAGGGTAAGTAGGGTTAGGGTTACCAACTTAGGACATGGTAATGAGATAACCTGCCATTAAACAGTCAGCAAGCTCTTGGAACAGTCAGCAAGCTCTCGGAACAGTCAGCAAGCTCTCGGAACAGTCAGCAAGCTCTCGGAACAGTCAGCAAGCTCTCGGAACAGTCAGCAAGCGCACATAGCAGCCAGTCTGGTTGTGGAGCAGTCGGTCAAGTTCTGTGGGAATCAAACTAACAAGCAACATAACGACCCCTGTGACATCTAACAACTGAAAGGCCACACTGACATTAAAGACTCAAACACTGTAATATACATACAGTATAAAGACAACATATTTTGTGCTTCAAATAATATGAACGGAAGTAGCAAATCAGAAGGCTATGAATAGAAAAGAGATTGAGATGCCTTGAGCCTCACCAGTTCAGTCATTGGCCTCAATGTTTTCTGAAACCCGTAGCTCAGAGACATTATAAAGACACTGAACACTTACAGGGAGAAAGGATTTCAATAAAAAGACAATTAACAATTTTATGTTTGTTTGATTTCCCTCAAGTTGTCGTTATCGCTTTTCAACAAAGCAGCAGGACTGAATGAATGGCTGGTAGTTGTGCTAATTCACACAGAGAGTCGGAGATGCATTAGATCCCAGGCTATTATATAGCGAGCCATACATTGCCAGGCACAAATAGACATCATTCATTACAGTTAACAATGACATCCAATTCAGGCGTGCTAATGAACTTCAATACAATCATGTTGGGCATTAGTGAATGATTTGTTGAGTTTAAGTGTATCCATTTGGAGGCTAATGCTGATGAATGTTATGTTTTAAATTGATAAAATGAAGCGTGTGTGTGTATCGTCAGAACAGTTTGTCAGGGTTTCTGATGCCATAGAGCCACCCAGTGGTCAGACACTGAAACAGCACCTCCAAACTCAAGGGTCGGTTACCTTGTTTCAAGAGGCATTTTTTCATTGTTAACCCTTGTGTTCTCCTCGGGTCATTCTGACCCATCAGTCATTGTGACCCACCGTCGTTTGCGACAACTTTACCGCATACAAAAACAAAGTGAAGCATTTTCTTTTAACCGTTGGGCTGTCTCAGACCCCCCACATTGCGAAGGTTAAAAGAAAAAATATATATATTTGCTTTTGTATTGGGTAAAATTGGGTAAACACAACGATGGTTCGTTATGAATCTTTTGGTCATGTGACCCGAAGGCAGCACAAGGGTTAAACTATGGTCTATTGGGAGCCACAAAGAATGAAAAGCTTCATTTGAGTTTGATAGACAAAAACCGAAGACACCAATATAGCTTATCATAAATGTTTTTTTTTTTACCATCCTTAAAATGTTCTTCATTGTTTACTAGGCTCTGCTGGTAGAGATGGATGGCACTGGACAAATGGAGGATTATTTTAAAAACAGCATGTCCGTACAGTTGTATTTAACACATTTGCTCAACTGAAGGAAGTCTGCAAGTCCATAAGGTCCAGTTGAGGAACCCTTTTTGAGACTTAGTTTTAGGCAACTTACTCTATATTGTATAGTAAATCCAGAAATGGTTTGGGGGCCACATATAAGTAATCAAGGAGTGTCTCCACACCATCTGAACCATGTCCATCCATCTATCCACCCTGCCTAACTCAACATCCTCCATCTATCCACCCTGCCTAACTCAACATCCTCCATCTATCCACCCTGCCTAACTCAACATCCTCCATCTATCCACCCTGCCTAACTCAACATCCTCCATCTATCCACCCTGCCTAACTCAACATCCTCCATCTATCCACCCTGCCTAACTCAACATCCTCCATCTATCCACCCTGCCTAACTCAACATCCTCCATCTATCCACCCTGCCTAACTCAACGTCCATCCATCAGTAATCCCAAGGGAAACCATATCCATGCAGGGGAGATTAAAAACTCAGCCTCACCGATGCCAGAGTTGCCACCAGTGATGAGCACCACCTTGTCTGAGAGGTCGCGACCCTGCAGGATCTCCAGGGCAGCGGTGTTGCCATCGTAACGCTTGGGCCTCACCAGCACGTCCTCCACAGTGAAGGCCTGCCGCGGGTCAAAGTAAGTGGTCCGCTTGTTGATATGGCTGAGGGTGGAGAGGATGAAGAGAGAGAACGTGTCATATACTGAGGTGGGATGTTGTAGCCGAATAGAGATGCAATATAGCTCAATGTTAAATGCAAACAACATTAGCTTTATAAGTATCACCAAATGGTTTCTAACATGTAATACATTATAGATGAGTGCTTTATGGATGTGTTACTGCACAACATGGAGACACACTCAGACACACGTAGTCTAAGCCTCGACTTTCTGGGTAAGCCAACTCACATTCAGTCTGACAGAATGTGAGACACCTGAAACATGCAAGTTAAGACCTGACTACCTGCTGGGCTTCACATGCAGGTACAGTCAGAACACCTAAGACACTTCACTTACTCAACATAGAACACCTGTCCTTTATCATCTGTCTCCTGCTCCCATCCATATGGTAGATCTGGAGAGATAGAGAGGCACCTAGTTAACGGTGGGATGCCTAACTGTGACAAGGGAGGAGAATACTGGGGGAGAATGAGAGGGGGGAGACCCAGCTTGAGAAACTAAACAAACCTCCAGCACAACGTTTCTTCTTCCCTGTTTTAGGATGTTCCCACTGGGTCTTCATTTCGTCATGGCTGAGGAAAGAGAGAGCGTGATAGAGAGACATTGAGCGTGCAGGGGATAAATTCGTCACATACTTGAAGATGCCAATCATAAAGCATGCTCTGTTTTCACAGTCTAGATAATAGCAAAGTTTCAAAACGACGATGGGCAACCTAGTCATTCATATGTGCTTACTTGGCAAAGTATACCCATCCATCCTTCGTGGACCTCTCTTCCCACCCGGGGGGTAACTCATCCTCACTGTCGGTGTCATCCATGCCTGCATACTTTAGAGCTGCCATGGTCAACAGACGAGTAGATTATTGTCAATCGTTTTTGTTCAGGACAGTCTAGTATGTCAACCCCAACACAAGCATTAAATTGTAATCCTGTACTGAGACTTCCGCCTTTGCGGTGTTGATACCTAGTTTTGTTTTCCCGCGCACTCCCATAAACCCATGATGCCCCCTGAATACATTTTCACTTAAGGCTGCCGCGCGGCATTAAAGGTCCATTTCCACATTCTGACAAAACAAGTGAACCTAACTACATCCTCGAAGTGTTCCATGGGAAATGAAGGTATTACAAAATATAAAAATACCATCTACATTCACAGCAGTGGGTAACATTGACATTAAGATAATTGTGATATATTTAATTCTAAATGTCCCGTTTAAGATATAGTATACATCTTCAAAACAACATTAAAACTTGCGCAGCCTGTGTATTTTGGATTTGTTTGACTACAAATCCCACAAACGTGTAGTGAGTAGGCGGAGCCTGAAACATATCCTCGTACAGTGGGAAGGCTGTTCCGTTAGCGCACGCACACAGCAACTGTGTGATTTTGGATGGAAGTGAAGAATCTCCTGGATAGGCGCATGAAAAGCTTCCTTAGGTCTGCTAAAGTTTTGATAGTGCTCAAATTACGTTTTTTAAATAAATAATTTAGCACGTTTTCAGGCGTTGCGTCACAACTAAAGTTTAAATTGGCAATATTAACTGGCTTACTGCGTTTCAGATTGAAAGAGGGTGTCCTCTTCCCCTCCCCTCGATGAAGCGCTGCGATGCCCTCTGATTTTATATCCCTTCTCAGCTCAGATATCGACCTTAATTCTCCCAAATCCCTTTACTCCAAAGGTAAGATTAAAAGAGCTCTGACGACGTTAACATTTCATTTTGTATCTTGTGATTTCTGACTATGATCTGCTTCATATTTCCTGGCGCCTTTGCCTGATGAGCTAGCTAGCTTGTGCTAGCTGTAATCTACTAGCCTAGTTGCTAACGCTGGATAGTAAATTAGATTGAGAAACTAGCTAGCTAGCTAACCTCTGACAGCTCGCACTAGCTAACAACGTGAGCATAATCAGAAGGAGGTGTGTTTTGTTATTGTTTTCCTGTCCACGAGGATGTTTTATTCACATTGTGTTGTTGTAGTACTCTTTAGTTGACGGTGGTTATACAAATAATACAATACCTCTTTCAAGTGTTATTCATTTGTTTATGTTGGCAGGCTGACAGCAATAGTATAGGCTGCAGACCTTGTCAAATGATTATGAGGTTTGGGGTGCGTCTGAAGGACGGATCAACCCGTTTAATGTAGGCAAGACTAGAACATCAGTGTCAATAACAAATGACACTTCATGTTGAAGGTGTGAAATGGTTATTAACAGCTTCTTTCAAACAGCTCGTTCATTTAAAAAGACCGTTGGAGATTCCCCAGGCTTCCGCTGCTGCGCGTTGTCCGCAGGGTGCTCGCGGCCAACGTTGAGCTGCTCTTGTGAGCAGAAGAACAGGCTCACGTATTGTCCTCCTCACGCTGATCTCATCCTCGTGGTCTGTTAATGCAGATCCCAGGTGTACAACTGCAGGGTCTTTGAACTGAGAGCCTTCGCTGCTGGCACACTGTAAAATAGCCCACATGGTGTGAACTTGACCAATCCTCTCTGGTCGTTGTGGACCTCACCTAACAACCTCACTCAATCAAATAAACACAGAAACACACAAATACAATCATGCACATTGTCCACTGACTCTCTGTCTAGCTGGCTGTTGTTTGCTGAGGAGGCAGCATTGTGCATTGTAGTGTGACCGGCTATACTGCCTGTGCTGGCTGACAGTCTGGCTGACTGCTTGCCGCTTGCTGTAACTGTGTGGTTGCCGTAGTGAGGCGGCAGCATTGTAGCAGCATTGGCCATATGCTCCTGCTGGAGGCTGCCTCTATTTATAACACAGTAATGAGACGAGGAAGTGAGGAGGGGGCAGCAATGCTTAGACACGACTGATGAACTGTCACCTCCACCGTGCCACAGCCTAACATAGGAACGGGTGTGGCCTGGTGTAGTCTACGGCTCATATTAGGTTGAAACTTGAGTTGCTACCAGATCAGAAGGTCTCCATGGTTCTCCATGGCTCTATGGTTAAAGATCTGACATGACTGTAGCAACCCATGGTTCTGCTAAAACTCCTAGAACAGAGTGTCAGGGCAGTGTGCTAGTCCTGCCTAGCACCCCTAGAGGCAGGGGTTGGGCTGTGTGCTAGTCCTGCCTAGCACCCCCCTAGAGGCCGGGGTTGGGCAGTGTGCTAGTCCTGCCTAGCACCCCTAGAGGCAGGGGTTGGGCTGTGTGCTAGTCCTGCCTAGCACCCCTAGAGGCAGGGGTTGGGCAGTGTGCAAGTCCTGCCTAGCACCCCTAGAGGCAGGGGTTGGGCAGTGTGCTAGTCCTGCCTAGCACCCCTAGAGGCAGGGGTTGGGCTGTGTGCTAGTCCTGCCTAGCACCCCCCTAGAGGCAGGGGTTGGGCTGTGTGCTAGTCCTGCCTAGCACCCCCCTAGAGGCAGGGGTTGGGCTGTGTGCTAGTCCTGCCTAGCACCCCTAGAGGCAGGGGTTGGGCAGTGTGCTAGTCCTGCCTAGCACCCCTAGAGGCAGGGGTTGGGCTGTGTGCTAGTCCTGCCTAGCACCCCTAGAGGCAGGGGTTGGGCTGTGTGCTAGTCCTGCCTAGCACCCCCCTAGAGGCAGGGGTTGGGCTGTGTGCTAGTCCTGCCTAGCACCCCCCTAGAGGCAGGGGTTGGGCTGTGTGCAAGTCCTGCCTAGCACCCCTAGAGGCAGGGGTTGGGCAGTGTGCTAGTCCTGCCTAGCACCCCTAGAGGCAGGGGTTGGGCAGTGTGCTAGTCCTGCCTAGCACCCCTAGAGGCAGGGGTTGGGCTGTGTGCTAGTCCTGCCTAGCACCCCCCTAGAGGCAGGGGTTGGGCTGTGTGCTAGTCCTGCCTAGCACCCCTAGAGGCAGGGGTTGGGCTGTGTGCTAGTCCTGCCTAGCACCCCCCTAGAGGCAGGGGTTGGGCTGTGTGCTAGTCCTGCCTAGCACCCCTAGAGGCAGGGGTTGGGCTGTGTGCTAGTCCTGCCTAGCACCCCTAGAGGCAGGGGTTGGGCAGTGTGCTAGTCCTGCCTAGCACCCCTAGAGGCAGGGGTTGGGCAGTGTGCTAGTCCTGCCTAGCACCCCTAGAGGCAGGGGTTGGGCAGTGTGCTAGTCCTGCCTAGCACCCCTAGAGGCAGGGGTTGGGCTGTGTGCTAGTCCTGCCTAGCACCCCCCTAGAGGCAGGGGTTGGGCTGTGTGCTAGTCCTGCCTAGCACCCCTAGAGGCAGGGGTTGGGCTGTGTGCTAGTCCTGCCTAGCACCCCCCTAGAGGCAGGGGTTGGGCTGTGTGCTAGTCCTGCCTAGCACCCCTAGAGGCAGGGGTTGGGCTGTGTGCTAGTCCTGCCTAGCACCCCTAGAGGCAGGGGTTGGGCAGTGTGCTAGTCCTGCCTAGCACCCCCCTAGAGGCAGGGGTTGGGCTGTGTGCTAGTCCTGCCTAGCACCCCCCTAGAGGCAGGGGTTGGGCTGTGTGCTAGTCCTGCCTAGCACCCCTAGAGGCAGGGGTTGGGCTGTGTGCTAGTCCTGCCTAGCACCCCTAGAGGCAGGGGTTGGGCAGTGTGCTAGTCCTGCCTAGCACCCCTAGAGGCAGGGGTTGGGCAGTGTGCTAGTCCTGCCTAGCACCCCTAGAGGCAGGGGTTGCCAGCTGGACACAGGGAGCAGCTGGAGCTCTATGCCCCTCTGTGGTCTCACATGAACAGGGGAACAAGCCCAGACACGTGAGTCCAGAAGAATGAAATCAACTTGGGCATTCTTAGAGACTATATTGGTCTTGGCTCCAGCTTGTTGGGCTGTTGTAACAGCAGTTTAAAGCGTAATCCCAGTCAGATGCTAAGAATACAGACAGGACAGTTGGCGTGGCAGCTAGTGAAGGCATTATAACAACATTAATATGTGGTGAGATAATTCAGTTGGTCGTGAAATTGAACTTGCTGTGGAGGAGGCATTTTATCGCAACAAACATCAAAATCACACTGGTCCTTCTGATGGATTCAAATTTAAATGCAAACAGGGTGGGAACTGTTGCAAATGTTGACTTAAAACATAGTCAAATACCCACAGCATAGAGTTAGGGTGGTGCGGGGGAGGGGGGGCAGACCCCTGTTTAGCCTGGATGCTTAAAGTGTGCCCAGCGGCCCATTTATGGTCAACCTGAGACAGGAACACTGCAGTGCTTAAAGCCCAAACGACCATCTATTATGACACTCATGTATGACAGGACAAGGGTCGGGGTTTTGGAAGGTCATACAAGATCATGTCTGTTAGCCATCATTTCACTATGTGGGTATGGATGTGTTGCAAATTGTCACATTAAGAAATTCTAAGGCCAATGTCAGAACACTTTAGGTAACGACAGTTGGTGTTAAGTTTAGCCAATGGGTCTTCCATGGTTTTTGTGTTGGCAACAAAGGGTTTAGTAAAGACAGACAGACACACAGGGGCCATGGAGCACTGGGTGTAGCTTTTGCCTATTTTCAGAACTGCACAAAGAAGGTCTTTGTGAGAACTGTGATGACTTTGTAGTGTTTCTCTTTCTCGCTCCCTCTATCTTGCGTCTGTCTCTCTCTCACTCTCTCTCTCTCTCTCCCCCCACCCTTCCCATGTAAGGGATGTGTGACTGTAAGTTCTGTTAAGTCCCCTCTGTATCAGGTGATTACCACATCAGCAGCATACTGTCTTACCCATATCAAGAAGCCATGTATCCTAGCAACCGCCCGACCCTCTGCCAGGCATATTTAGCACCATTCTGGTCTAGTCATAGTGTTTGGCAGGTGTGAGATCTTTTTTGGAAGGGATGGTGTTTGTCAGGTTTGCTTGGCCAGACAGCCATGGTTTGTGGTAGGTATCCTCATCTGTCTCTTTTAATTTGTGTATGACCTCCTCCTCCTCAGAGCCTGTGTATGACCTCCTCCTCTGCTCCCTCCTCCTCAGAGCCTGTGTATGACCTCCTCCTCTGCTCCCTCCTCCTCAGAGCCTGTGTATGACCTCCTCCTCTGCTCCCTCCTCCTCAGAGCCTGTGTATGACCTCCTCCTCTGCTCCCTCCTCCTCAGAGCCTGTGTATGACCTCCTCCTCTGCTCCCTCCTCCTCAGAGCCTGTGTATGACCTCCTCCTCTGCTCCCTCCTCCTCAGAGCCTGTGTATGACCTCCTCCTCTGCTCCATCCTCCTCAGAGCCTGTGTATGACCTCCTCCTCTGCTCCCTCCTCCTCAGAGCCTGTGTATGACCTCCTCCTCTGCTCCCTCCTCCTCAGAGCCTGTGTATGACCTCCTCCTCTGCTCCCTCCTCCTCAGAGCCTGTGTATGACCTCCTCCTCTGCTCCCTCCTCCTCAGAGCCTGTGTATGACCTCCTCCTCTGCTCCCTCCTCCTCAGAGCCTGTGTATGACCTCCTCCTCTGCTCCCTCCTCCTCAGAGCCTGTGTATGACCTCCTCCTCTGCTCCCTCCTCCTCAGAGCCTGTGTATGACCTCCTGCCTAAAGAGCTCCAGCTGCAGCCAGACACGCCCACCATGAGTCAGACGAGCGGAGGAGAGGCGGGGCCTGCGACTTCAGCTGCTATAGTTGCAGGTAAGCCCCTCCTACTCCGTCAGGTGGTCTAAGTCCACATTGCTACCTCTAGTTGTCATCAAGCGTGATAACATCCCAAAATGTGACTCGTCACTATCAAAACAAATAGGGCAACTCACCAAAGACCCTTAAATGTCAAACTGCTCCACCTCGTGAAAGGAGAATATCTTCCTGCTTCAATGGACTGGGTGACTGAACTGGTTCAATTACACATACTAATGTGAAATTGTACTTGAATAAAACAATTTAATAAGCCTTGTGTTTGAGAATTTGCAAATATCTCTGCTGTTGAGCTATTTCTTATCGTTTCAATAAATGCACGTGCGTATCCCATTTAATAACACACAGAAGGCTTTATCTGACTATACCTGGAAAGATCAAACAGAATAAGAACTTACCAGATGTAAGAACTTACCAGATGGATTTCTGCTGGTACAGTAAGCAGAGTTCTAAGGACTTGATCTTGCCTCTATGTCGTCTATGACCAGCGTGTAGGTCCAGCTCTCAGACCAGAGTGTAGGTCCAGCTCTCAGACCAGAGTGTAGGTCCAGCTCTCAGACCAGCGTGTAGGTCCAGCTCTCAGACCAGAGTGTAGGTCCAGCTCTCAGACCAGAGTGTAGGTCCAGCTCTCAGACCAGAGTGTAGGTCCAGCTCTCAGACCAGAGTGTAGGTCCAGCTCTCAGACCAGAGTGTAGGTCCAGCTCTCAGACCAGAGTGTAGGTCCAGCTCTCAGACCAGAGTGTAGGTCCAGCTCTCAGACCAGAGTGTAGGTCCAGCTCTCAGACCAGAGTGTAGGTCCAGCTCTCAGACCAGAGTGTAGGTCCAGCTCTCAGACCAGAGTGTAGGTCCTGGACAGCTGTTGTGTCTACATATGTTGGCCAGGGTAGCTTTGAAGAAGGTTTGCGGTCTTCTGGGTTACAGTAGACACTAAGCAGTCACTTCCTGTTTAGTCACTTCCTGTTTAGTCACAAAGTAAGACAGACCTGCAGCCGCCCCTTTCTACATCTCTTCACAATGGAGACTGTTCCTAGCCTATGACGGAGGGCAAACGATTGTAAGGCTTCAATCTTAGCGATCACCATGGTATTCAGAGACACCAGCTAGTCTATTACTTCAACTCAGCATTCCATTCACCCAACGTGCTGATTGACACAAGTTGAGTCTTGAATGATCAGCTCCTCTGTTGCTCATTGGCTGTCTCATTTGTATTGCAGGAAGTTCCCTCTGAGGCAGGGCGTGTCTGCATATTATGGTCTGCAGTGCTATGCTCCATAGGTCAGAGGCTTGTTTATTCTGTCTCCATGGCTACGCTCAGTCCCAACCAAATCCTACCAATTGGCATGCGCAAATACCTGTGTACTACTGTATGCACATTCTACTGTAGCCCCGCCCCATTTGATTTGGCATCACTTGACTAGCTTGCAAATTTGGCTGTACCAGGACCAGATTTGGATGTGTGCAATGTGTATGTTACAACTTATAGCTTGCTTTTGTTTTTAGTTTTTTCGAAAACAAAGCATGTTGTTTTTTGATTCAGAAAGTTGTAAAAAAAATAAATTACAAAAAGAATAAGTGCGGGGCATATTATACTACCCATCTCAACTTTAACTTCAGTACATTTGAACAACGAGGTCTGGCATGCAGTGAGGGCAGACACACCGATACTGCTGAATTTAGAGTTGGGAAGATTGAGGGCAAATCTGGAGAGATCATGCACAAATTCAGCAGCTTGAATGGACTGCTAGCCTGCCCTCTGATGGACATAGGTTCTAACGCTGTTCTCCACCAACACTGCAGATGCCTCCTCCTCCCTGGCCTCAGGAGGCTCTGGCTCCGGCCCCTCCTCCAGCTCCTCCACCTCAGGCCCAGAGCCCTCTCAGCACCTGGCAGAGGCCAGCAAAGCCCCAGAGAGGCAGGGTGTGGAGGGGGCCCTGTCTGCTCTAGCAGGGGGCTGTGGGTCCAGCCCTGTGGGAGGAGGAGAGTCTGGAGCGGGGGCAGCCGTCCAGCCCCAGACCACGCCATCTAAGCGTCGTCCGGTGCTGAGCATCTCCCCCCCGCCGGAGGATCTGCTGGACAACAGCCAGATGTCTTGTCAGGAGGCTGCGGCCACGGCCCTTCCCGGAGCATCCTTCCCTGGGGCAGCCCTCCCCGGAGCAGGCCTCCCTGGGGTAGCCCTCCCCGGAGCAGGCCTCCCTGGGGGAGACTCGGAGCACAGTAGCAGCATCTGGGCCGACGACTCCGCCTCCAACTTCAGCCTGCTAAGCTCCTCCTCCTACAATGACAACACAGAGGTGCCACGCAAGTCCCGCAAGCGCACACCGCGCCAGCGCCCCGGGCCCCGTCACCCTGCCGTGGAGGACAGTATGGACGTGTTTGATGCCGACAGCGCCAAGGGGCCGCACTTTGTGCTCTCGCAGCTGGGGTCAGACAATGTCGGCTCGAAGGCCAGGTGGGTGGGGCCTAAAGTTAGCCACTCCCCCAGCAGCACCTAACCCCCCCATATCACTGTTTCATGTGTGTCTAAAACTGCCAGTAATCACCGCCTGTGATTGACTATGCAGCTCCGTGGAGGCGGGTAGCCTGCTGAAGGGCGGCCTCCTGTCAGCTCAGCACCCCCAGAGGCATGATGGGAAGGAGCTGAAGATCCTGGTGCAGCCGGAGACACAGCACCGTGCCCGCTACCTGACAGAGGGCAGCCGCGGCTCTGTCAAAGACCGCACTCAGCAAGGCTTCCCCACCATCAAGGTGAGTGATTGGAGTGACACAGACGTTAAGACCACCAGGACCCTCTTGGAAGAGTTATCTTAATGTTATACTATTGTGTGTGTGTGTGTGTAGCTGGAGGGGGTGAGTGAGCCTGTGGTGCTGCAGGTGTTTGTGGCCAACGACACGGGTCGAGTGCGGCCTCACGGCTTCTACCAGGCATGTAGGGTGACGGGGCGCAATACCACAGTCTGCCAGGAGGTGGACGTGGAGGGCACCACTGTCATCGAGGTGCCTCTGGAGCCCAGCAGTGACATGACGCTTGCGTAAGACTCTCCCATCTGGAACAGATGATTCTTAGTGTGTGTGCACCCCGCATAGCCCAAGTCTCAGTGCATGCTGCCTGTCTCCAGGGTGGACTGTGTGGGCATCCTGAAGCTGCGCAACGCGGATGTGGAGGCCCGCATTGGCGTTGCCGGATCCAAGAAGAAGAGCACTCGCGCCAGGCTGGCCTTCAGGGTCAACGTTCCCCAGCCCAACGACACTGTGTTCACCCTGCAGACCACCTCCTCACCTATCCTATGCAGTGAGCGAGACACAGCCACCGGCCCAATTTCACAGAATAAAATAAAACATTATTGTGTTTATTTGTGTGCAGAGTTCTTTGTTAAATGCAGTAGGATTTGTTATTCAGGATTGTTGTAGCTCATGGCTTTGTCCTAGAGAACTGCTCTCCTGTTAGTTCTTGCAACAGAATGTCGGGCTCAGCTTTACTGTGTTGGCTCTTGTTGTTGACCAGCCCAGCCTGCAGGGGTGCCAGAGATCCTAAAGAAGAGCCTGCATAGCTGCCCTGCATCAGGAGGAGAAGAAGTGTTCATCATAGGGAAGAACTTCCTCAAAGGAACCAAAGTGGTGTTCCAAGAGACTCCTGCAGGTGAGGCCCCATTTTCCTGTTGCTCCCCTAACCCCTACCCCCTAACCCTCCCCTAACCCCTACCCCCTAACCCTCCCCTAACCCCTACCCCCTAACCCTCCCCTAACCCCTACCCCCTAACCCTCCCCTACCCCCTAACCCTCCCCTACCCCCTAACCCTCCCCTAACCCCTATCCCCCTAACCCTCCCCTACCCCCTAACCCTACCCCCTAACCCTCCCCTAACCCCTACCCCCTAACCCCTACCCCCTAACCCTCACTCTGTCTCTCCTCACTCGTTCCCTAGATGACGACTCATGGCAAGCTGAGGCAGAGATCGATATGGAGCTGTTTCACCAGGTAAACTCACTAACTTACATCCCAATGCTCTATACTCATTCACACACACAGTGTCCTTAAACATCTCTCTGAACCTATGATTGGTCCTCCCAGAATCATGTGATTGTAAAAGTGCCTCCCTACCGTGACCGGTCCATCACCTCACCCGTCTCTGCGCTGATCTACATAGTGACCAATGCTGGGAGATCACATGACGCTCAGCCCTTCAGCTACACACCTGAGCCAGGTATGTCCTCAGCAGACTCTGGCACAGAGGGGTGGAGAGGGGGAACCAGTGGAGAGGGGGAACCAGTGGAGAGGGGAACCAGTGGAGAGGGGAACCAGTGGAGAGGGGGAACCAGTGGAGAGGGGAACCAGTGGAGAGGGGAACCAGTGGAGAGGGGAACCAGTGGAGAGGGGGAACCAGTGGAGAGGGGAACCAGTGGAGAGGGGGAACCAGTGGAGAGGGGAACCAGTGGAGAGGGGGAACCAGTGGAGAGGGGAACCAGTGGAGAGGGGAACCAGTGGAGAGGGGGAACCAGTGGAGAGGGGAACCAGTGGAGAGGGGAACCAGTGGAGAGGTGGGAATCTGGGATGGGTTACGACTTGGTGTAGCGACTTGGTGTAGCGACCAACTAAATGTAAAGATCTTCAGGACTTTGTGTTGGCAGTGGTGCAGGCAGGTAAATGGTGGCACAAGTGTTTCCAACAATTTCAAAGTGATCTTTTAACGAGAGCTGTGGCAGCTGTTAGCACTGGCCCTGTGTGTCCAGCATGCTGTCATGTAACGAGAGCTGTGGCAGCTGTTAGCACTGGCCCTGTGTGTCCAGCATGCTGTCCTGCTCCAGCTCTCATGCTCCCTGTGTTGGCTGTGCTCCCTGGGGCAGTGAAGGGTTCCCTGGAGCTGCCTCTGAAGACGGAGGGGACCTCCCTGCTCCAAACTTGCCTGTTTGAAGAAAAGATCAAACATTCAGTGGCTGAGTGCCCCTCCCCCACACAGCCCTCCAAACGGCAGGATGTCACACCTATGGAGGTCTCCAGTAACCCCACACCCACCGTTGGTTTCAAGATATCCCAGGTACTGCAGGTTATAGGTATTCACTTCATAGGAGTTACTTATTTGATTGTATTATTTATTGTATAATTGTCTCTAACTGATAGACTTGTGTTGCTCATCAGCCCTCCCCAGATCCTCTGGCCTCGGTCCAGCAAACTCTAAAGCTGACCTCCAGTTCCCACCCAGACCCAGAGGCCTTCCCCGGCCCCAGGCCTCTGCAACCAGGGGATGCAGGCCTAGGGCTCCAGCAGGCTCCTGTCTTCCCCACCCTGGAGCCTCTGAGCACCCTCCAGAAGCAGGACATCCCCTCCACACCGTCCTTTCCTGTGTCAGGAGACACCAGCCTCCCCCCTGTGCCCCCAGAGGTACCCCAGCAGTTCCTCCGGGAGCCCCAGGAAGGCTTCTCCCAGCTGGCGTCCAGCACTGCTCCCAGTGCAGGAGCGATGGTGGTGGACATGCCAGCTCCCCAGACGCAGCAGGGATCCATGTTCCCCCAGCTGGAGGGGAGCAGCAGCAGCCGGCTGGTCCAACAGGTCCTGAGCTCCGTGCTGTTTAGCCCTGCGGCCTCATCGGAGGCCCTGCAGCAACATGTGCAGGAGAACATGAACAGCCTGCGTTTAGGGACCAACGACAACCAGCTAGCCACACAGCAGCAGCAGCAACAGCAGATACATCAACAGCAACAGTTACAACAGCAATTACAACAACAACAGTTACAACAGCAACAGCATCAACAACAGCAGCAACAACAGCAACAATTACAACAACAACAGCAACAGTTACAACAGCAACAGTTACAACAACAACAACAGTTACAACAGCATCAACAGCAACTACAACAGCAACAGATCATGGACAACCTCCAACAGCATCAACAGATACAGGAACATCAGCAGCAACAACACCTGCAACAACAACACCTGCAGCAACAACAACAGATCATGGACAACATTCAACAGCAGCAACAAATTGAGCAACAACAACACTTACAGCAGCAGCAAGTTCTTGACAACATGCACCTGAGACAGCAGCTCCTCATGCAGCCTCAAGAGCAGCGACATCTGAGGATGATGGAGAACCTTCAGCAGAACCAGGCGCTGGGGAACCTTCAGCAGCACCTGCAGTCTGAGCTGCTCCACCCTGGATCTCCTGCCCAGCCATCTGGGGAGCTGCTCACCATCCAGACGAGCTTCCCTCAACAGCCCCCCTCCCACACCTCGCCCCCCCAACAGCTGTTCCAGTCCCCGCGACACCACTCAGAGACCCAAAGTCCTCCTCCTCCTCCGCAGCAGCAGCAGATGCAGCAGCAGCAGCAGATGCAGAGCACCCTCCTCCAGAACTCGCTCACCGTTCTGACTGGCTCTGGGCTCAGCACGGAGCAGCAGTCCACAGGCCCCACGCTGTTTCTCTCTCCAGGGGCTCTGTCTGCGAGCCTCACCACCCCGCAGGAGAGCCAGCAGCCACAGCTCTCCTTCCTTTCCTCCATGGAGACATCCGGTCGCACCCCCCAGCCCGTGTTCCAGACCCAGACCCAGCTGACCCTGGAGCAGCTTGGAACCCCCATGGACCAGCAGCAGTCCTCCCCCCAGCAGCAGTCCCTGGCTTCACAGACCTCCATGTTCCAGAGTCTCCCCAGCGCCTCCCAGAGGAGCACACTGTCTCAGCCCCAGCAGGCTGGCCTGCTCCTCTGCACCGCAGCCCTTAACCCTCAGGCTCTCCTGTTCAGTGCCCAGAGTCAGGCCTGTGCCGCCCCCTGCCCCCAAGACCCCTCCCCTCTGCTCTTCTCCCAGACCATGGTGGGGGCTCCCCAGCCAGACCCGGCTGAGCCCATGTCTTTCCAGGAGCAAAGCTCCACAGTGGGCCACCCTGCCTCCAGAGAGGGTCCTCCACGGGTCCTGTTCCAAGAGCAGCAGCCCATGCAAGTAGGGCCGAGTTCCAGCAGTGCCCCTGTCAGCCAGCAGGTGGAGCTGTTCCTGCCCCAGGCCTCTCTGTCTGGCCTGGCGGGCACCCTGGGAGGACAGGACGTGGGTGCCGCAGACCCGGCTGCCTCAGCCACCACCATGTTTGTGGTGCAGGGCAGCATGGTGGAGCTCCAGGCTCCCTCCAGCACTCTGGGCCAGCAGCTCCCAGAGCAGCTGTTCCAGACAGAGGGAGACATGACCACACAGGGACAAGCCAACGTGTTTGTGTTTGGCATACAGAACGGTAAGTCCCTGCTATACCCGGCCATGTCTAAAATATTGCACTATTCCTATAGGTACCGAATGTTGTCCTCATCTATCTCCCTCTTTAGACTCCTCCCAGCTGCTGAGCTCCCCTGGCCCAGCGGGACAGCCCCAGCCCGTCATGGACCCCCCCCTGGGCCTGGCTGCCACCCCCATGCAGACCAACACCATGCATACATCCATGCTCACCAGCATGGAAAGCAGCCTGCAGACCAACCTACAGACAGCAATGCATACAAACTCACAGACCCCAATGCAGACCAATATACAAGCAACTCTTGAAAGCAGTCGGTCCACTCCGATGCAGACTAACCTGCAGAACCCGATGCAGACATCCATGACGACCTGCCAGACCATGGAGAAAATACAAGACCTTCTACAGAGCTTCCAGGACCAGTGATCACCATGGAGACCACAAAGTCGCTGAAGCAGGACAGGGACCAGCTTCCTAAGATGAGATATAATACACAAAGACAGAACATACGAAGAATCAAGTCCCTTGAACCACGAGATGTCAACAGTTCATATTTAGACAGTGTTTGAAGGGAAACACATTCATATTTAGACAGTGTTTGAAGGGAAACACATTCATATTTTGGTGAGTTGAGCTATTAGCTCCTCTTTCAGGAGCTTCTCTTTGATCTTATCAGTGATAACTGCTCTGCATCCATTATCATCTCATTCTGAGTGGATTTGACTCCAAACAGACTGTTTCTTGGGCCCAGGGGGAAGGAATATTTAGAAAACAGGGAGTAAAAGGGAAGGAATTATGAAATCAGAAGGGTGGAATGGGGTGGGAGAATGGGGAAATTGAGGGAGAAACCACATACTTGGACAACATTTAGCACTTACGAGAGGAGAGGAGAGAGTGGAGGAAAGATGAGGATCGAGAGGTGGAGGGTCAGATGGGTAATGTTCACTGCCAGAGGTAAAATCCTCTCTGGTTCTAGTTCAAACACACAGCCAGAGTCAGACAAGGAAGTAGGGAGTGTGTTGCCGTCCCATTGGTGGTGTGTGTGTGACCTGTAACTTTTGCTTGCACCTAACCATAAACGTTTCAGGAGAGATTTCCATGGTTACGACCATAAAGCGCTCTTTCTGTCTTGAATTGAAGATGGGCATGGTCTGTTCCAGTAGACGAGGACGGGGCCATGGTCCCAAAGGAGACGGTGATCCGGGGAGGGTTTACAAACATCGTATCTTAAGCACTTTATAAACTTGTCTTGTGTAACCATCTTATCCTGATGTCAGTTTCCCTCTTCACCCAGCACATTTGTACTTGTTGACGTCCCTTTTAACAACATTGTCGTAAAGGTATATATTTCCAACATATACATTTTTTATGTCACTATATTTTTAAATCATCTTCCAGACATTTTGTAATGATTGTGTTCACTGTTAAACACGTGCTTCACCGGCTCAAAAACATTTAGAAATAATGAATAGATAGTGTGTTTTTCTGTTACATGTTATCTATGGTGCTATGTACAGGAGTGGTATTTATACTAACAGTTTATATCAATTAGTAGTAGGCATCATCTTCAGAGTACTGATCTGTGTTGTTTTGGTAGGAGAATTGATGGATGGCTTGAGGTACAGTCAGTCAGTCAGTCAGTCAGTCAGGGCACCGGCGATGGTAGAGTTGAGCTTAACAGTGACAGACCTACAGTCAGTCAGTCAGTCAGGGCACCGGCGATGGTAGAGTTGAGCTTAACAGTGACAGACCTACAGTCAGTCAGTCAGTCAGTCACACCAAAGTTTCTATCTCACATAGCTTTTGTTGTTTACTCATAATGCAGCTATGTCATGGATAATTTACATTGTTTTTTGTAATAAGTACAAAACTTTTAAGAACCATGAAGGTCTGAGACAGATGTATTTTGTCATGTATTTTCATCCAGTTGATATTGTTTTGATGTAAAATGTTTTCCCGGGGTGATGCATAGTGCTCCTGGGTGCACATGCAGCTGTGACATCATCACACACCAACGTCATTCCAGACGTTATGACCATGTCGTTTACATTGTTTACATCATCATATTTACATGTCCTGCAGGCGCAGGAACAATCTGATTTTGAATTTTATACCCATAAGTCAAATATTTTTATATGACTGAAATATGTGGCACAGTTATTAATATTCATACGCGGACATGGGGACCAAATCTGATAGTGACTCGGATCATTCTGATATCTGTGGAAGCTTTGACCATCCGTATAGTAAGGTAGTGATGTACAGCCTGTGCTGTGTAGCTCTGGGTCCAGGCTCCCAGGGTCAGCCCATGCTGGTGTCCGTCCTTCTTTTAGTAAAGGAGCAGAAAACAAAGAATAATCCCCCCCCAAAATATTATTAAATAGTTATAACTTTAAAGTTAACTTAAGTGTATGGAAGCTGACAGCCATGTAAAGCCTGTGGACATTCTCCAGACCAGAGCTCTGCTCACCAGTGATGTCCTCATCCCATCTCCTGAGGAAGCTCAGCAGAAGGCTAACATCTCCTGAGGAAGCTCAGCAGAAAGCTAGCATCTTCTGAGGAAGCTCAGCAGAAGGCTAACATCTCCTGAGGAAGCTCAGCAGAAGGCTAGCATCTTCTGAGGAAGCTCAGCAGAAGGCTAACATCTCCTGAGGAAGCTCAGCAGAAAGCTAGCATCTTCTGAGGAAGCTCAGCAGAAGGCTAACATCTCCTGAGGAAGCTCAGCAAAAGGCTAGCATCTTCTGAGGAAGCTCAGCAGAAGGCTAGCATCTTCTGAGGAAGCTCAGCAGAAGGCTAACATCTCCTGAGGAAGCTCAGCAGAAGGCTAGCATCTTCTGAGGAAGCTCAGCAGAAAGCTAACATCTCCTGAGGAAGCTCAGCAGAAGGCTAACATCTCCTGAGGAAGCTCAGCAGAAGGCTAACATCTTCTGAGGAAGCTCAGCAGAAGGCTAGCATCTTCTGAGGAAGCTCAGCAGAAGGCTAGCATCTCCTGAGGAAGCTCAGCAGAAGGCTAGCATCGTGGAGCCAGAGGCTCTGGAAGCCATAGCAACCCAGACATGTTGCCGCTGACATCAAGTCTTGTGAATGTTACCTCATGGTGGGTCTTTGTAGCTGGACCAATTCAGAAGAGCAGACGAAACATTTCAATTTTATACACCTGTAAAATACTTGGTCTTGTTATGATAGTGATGTCTAATTTCATGTTTCAACCGTACAAAAATTACAGTTGAGATCAACGTCAGCTCGAATGGCAACTTCTATATTTAACTACCGTCCGAAAATGTTTTTGATTGCAAAATGGCACACGTATGTTCTGTCTTTGTTATGTAAATATACAAATGTGTATTTAAATGTGAAGTATACTGCAGGGGTGTCTTGGGAGTCGTTGGTTTTGCTTTCAGCAGAACTGTGTGTGCCTTGATGACTAAACCATTGCTGTGTATGTTAATGTCTGTCATTGCTGTCTTTAGTGTTGTAAAGCTTCATAACCTTAGCTTGCCTAACCCTTGACCTACCAACTCCATACCTGTCTAGCCCAACCTGCCTAGTTGTTGTCTACCTAGCCTAAATCTTAACCTTCCTATTCCATGACCCCCAGTTTGAACCCAGCGACCACCTATGTGTTGGGACAGGTAAAGACTTCCTCCCTTAGTGGGTTGGAACCCTGTCAACAAAGAACCGCTATCAACCATGTCAGCTGTCTCGGTGTCTGCCTCTTGAGATTTAAGGGAAAAGGGAAATAAGAGGATGTCTGCTCTCTCACTCGTCTGCATCAGAGGGCAGCAGTGATGTCTGGAGACCAAGCTTTATTATCCAAACTGGAGACCCTCGATCTAGGGAGGAACATCCCTCTGCTTCATTACACGTATGAACATGTACAATACATAGCAGATAGTATGTAGACACTGTTCAGTACACAGACGTGCTTAATGAACTCCTCGTTCCTAAACCACAGGCATTAATATGGAGTTGGTTTATATAACTACCTTCACTTTTCTGGGAAAGCTTTCCAATAGATAGTTGGAATATTAATGTGGGAAGTGCTTCCATTCAGCTACCAGAGCATGAAGGAGGTTGGGCACTGATGTTGGGTGATTAGACCTGGCTTGCAGATGATGTTAGATGGAACATGATGTATCCCAACTACATTGGTTAATGGTTTTGGAGTGGGATGTCCAACCAGCTCATATAGGTGTTAGTCATATGTCCACATACGTTTGGCTATATGGTGTATTTTGCCTTTGTCTGGACATTTGTATATTATATTTCTGTAATCCTGCTGCTACATTAAACAATTAATAAAGATATCAACGTATTTTTCTGCTTTAAAATATATATATAATATATACTTTAATTCTACCTGAAGTTTTTTCTAAATGCTAAATGAATAAATGTAAATCTTCTAAATATGTAAAACTTGATTTGATTATATATAGAAAAAAATGCATAATGACTAATTATGAGACTTTTATGTGTATACTTTTAAGTATGTCAGTAAAAAAAAATAGAATCAGTAAAAACCCTTAACTGGGAATTTTTGCAAGACAGGCCAAAAATAGTCTCCACATACGCAGAACCACTAAGCTTACATCCAGGAAAAACAGAAAAGAATCATAGTTTATTGATCCTCTTGTTCAGATTATGTTGAAAGAAAGTTATTGGGTTGTCATAGTCAAACCCCACATCAAACTCTGGCTTGTTCTGGAGGGCCAGACTGGCCACCAGGATGGCAAGCATCGCAGTGAGGCCCCACACCTGGTAGGAGAGGCCGGACTTGGGGTCCTGGTACAGGAAGCTGTGCAGCGGGTGGCTCATCCCAGAGGGTTTGAAGGCAGAGTGGGCCCCCGCTTTGGTGAAGAACTCCAGAGGGACTGTGAACACGGCACTGACCTCCGCCGGGTTTGGACGAGGGACAAACGACTCGTCTATGAAGCCCACCACCGGGACAACCAGGAGACCTCTCTGCAGGGGGAGGAGAAAGGGGAGGAGAAAGGGGGAGGAGAGAGGGGAGAACAAAACCATATGATTGGTGAACGTGAAATACTGGAACATCAATATCATTCTAAATTGCCTGTGAGCATTCTTCAAATAAGTGTGTGTGCTAACAAGCTGTCAACGTCTGTACCTGGTTCATCACAGGAAACAGAGAGCAGACTACCTCCACCTGGTCAGGCGGGAGGCCTATCTCCTCCTCTGCCTCTCTCAAAGCGGTGGCCACGTCATCTCGGTCGCCGGGGTCCCGCTTACCCCCCGGAAAACACACTTCCCCGGCATTGCTCCTCAGCTGCAGCAAAAGAGGGAGATTAGCTTCACCTCGATTCATTGTCTTGGCTGAGGAATGGTATGCACAAATAAACACATCCAGACACACAGAGTAGCCTAACTCGTGCTGACCTTCAAGGAACGAAGTGTCATCAACACGTGTAGTTCTCCATCTCTCTGGAAGAGGGGTATCAACACAGCCGCTTTGGGCAGAACCGGCAAATATGAATGTGTGCTCCCGATTTCATATCGTTTCAATATGGTAATCGTTTTTTCTTTAATGTCCATTTTCTTGCTCGTCCAGCCAAAGTGAGAATACTTCATTGAAAGACCTTAGTGATGCCAAAACAAACGTTGTGTTGCGACCTTCACTCGACCAGAATACAACCATTATATACGGTGCATTGTGTACTGTATCCTTGATCTATACGTCAACGAGGAGTTAACCATATTTATATTTGTTTAACTACGACTGGTAGATTATCTGCTTTAGCTTCCGCGTTTTGCAGCGACAGGTCCCACCAGTAGGCGTCATGGCATCGCGGTTGTGTCTACATCGAATGTACCCTAAGGACAGTTCAGGCAGAAGTTACAAAGTTCAGAACGTTGGCGAGGAGGATCATACTCTACATTGGGCCCTCGGCAGATGTTTAGTTATATTCAGCGATTCGATGGTAAATTTAAAATAATATCGTTTTTTATCATTGTTTAAACCTAGACACGTACATCATGCCTTTAGCAGCCATCCGGTCTTGGGCTTACCGTCTGCCCACAAGTTCCAACACTTGATAAGAGTGTGTTGTGAAGGCTATGACCTCATGGTGTCGCATTTAAAAAACGCCAATGATGTAACAATAATACATTTATTATTGCTGTTAATTTCTAATTCGAGAAAAAAATCTTTAACTTCTAAGCTTTAAATATTAAATAAATATTTTACAGTACATTCCAATTCAGTCATTGCATGGCATACAGAACAAGGAGGGAAACAGCATAGCTTAGTTCCAACACAGTACATACATATATTGTACTGGCACTTATCTGAGAAATCCTTAAACATACATAACAGAAAACCTGTGGAATATTGAATATTAGAAGTAGCAAAAACAATAAATATATATCAATAACACAAATCAGACAATCTCACAGGCATAATTTAAACTTCAATTTACAGAATTTTTGATTTTACGAAGTGAACAAACATTCCATGTGTTCTTATTTTGGAGGCTTCTCATGTAAATATGAATGTTAAGATGTCAATATGATTCAGCCCCAGGAAACTGAGGAAGTCACAGAGTGCTGGTGTCCCATCACACACGGTACTTCTCCTTGGCCTGCTCATTCAGAACACAGATGTGCTGCAGAGACAAGTAGAAGGAGACCAGCAGACAGACTCAGAAAATGGAGTTGTTGGAGATCAAGTACTCATCAACGATGCAAACTTCTTTTTTTTTTTTTACTTTTCAAAACTGTTTTGGGGAAATCTTTTTTCAAAAATATTTGTTCAACCTTTTTTTCTACTTTTTCCAAACTTTGCAAACTTTTTTTGAAAATCTTTTTTTCTAAACTTATTTTCAAGAAACTAAAAAACAAACATTCTCATTGTTGCCTTTGATAGGCAGGAAAAATGACAAGAATTAATATGCCACCCATGCAGATTAAAACTGAAATTACGAGCCTGGCTTGAAAATGTAAGAAGTAGAAAGTACAGATATTTGTGTAAAAAACAGAGTACCATAAAATTCTACTTAACTTCCCACCTCTGGTTGTCAGCAGAGAGAGAGACAGTAGAGAGAGAGCAAAGAGAGAGCAGAGAGAGAGCTTTTCAGGAGCATGGAGATCCAGCCTACTCACACTGAGATCTCTAAAGTACTCGTTGTAATCCAAAGCGTAGCCCACCAGGAAGGCATCAGGGACCTCAAACCCGATGTCTGAGAAAGAAGCACGGTGGCAACCACACATAACACACACACACACGGCATGTATGATTAGTCTGTGCTAAATCTGTCATGCTAAGAACTGAGTGTCAAGGATATCACAGCATTCACCAGGCAGGGTTGTTGACAGACAGAGCATCTCTTAATGCACCAGTGTTGGTATGTAACACCACTGTGCATCCTGATAGGCTTTTTAACTGAATTTCTGTCTCCTGTAGAGCAGGTCAACACACACACACACACCAGGTGGCCTGCTGGGGTACAACCTTTAAGAGATTATCCAAGACCAACCTAAAAGCATTACATAAACGCTAGCAGTTTCAGTGTGCGGGTCAGAACGTGTGTACTAGACTGCAGAACGGTGTCCTTCTACACCAAGCAGATTGTCAGATTATGTGGGTTAATCTCATGTGTAAAACACAACTGTATGTAATGCTCCCAACTACAAACATCTTTTCAAAGACTGGAGCTCTTTCTAGTGGTGGAATAACACAACAGTGTGATGAAGGGGTCATACTCACAGTCAGGCCTGTACCCTGAGCTCTTTGGTGTTCTCTTCACAAGAAGGCTGTGACAACAGAGACAGAAAACACTGAGCACTCACTGCGTTCATTAGATTTTCTAGAAATCACCTTCCTCACAGCCTCATTTTCAGCCTCAGGTCAGAGAATCACTTTCACCCAACGGGGATGTCTGTGCGGTAGATTAACTCTTAAGCTGCTCTCAGTCACGTAACATCTCAGTTTTAGAGGTGAGTTGGAAGGGAAGCCAGTGTGCTTGGAGAGGAGCAGAGAGATGTAGGATCATGTATGTGTCAGCTGGTTCTTACCTAACTACTTTAACCATCTTTGGATTGTATTGAGCGAGCAGTGCAAGCAGAGTCTGCATGGTTCTCCCGGTCTCCACAATGTCCTACAGGAAACACACAAGATGGCAGCTATTTAGATGAAAGCCTGTGGAGGAAGCAAAAGAGCTGCTTTTCCCCAAGAACTCCCAGCCCCACCCCCGCCCCCACCCCCACCCCCGGGTTTTATGTGTTAACAAGGACCACAGGTTCAGGTCTTACCTCAACTATCAAAATATTCTGTGAAGAAATGAGAGAGAAAGGATCAATACTCAATAAAACATCTAAAAGCCATGAGACCCAAACCGAAAACTCCTGGGACATGGAGACACATCAAGCTCTACCTGCAGGTGTCCTACAGGGGAGTGGAGCTCACCTTGCCTGTCAGAGAGGACAGCTCGTCCCCTCCGATGACTTTGACACTGTTAGTCGATTGATCATTCTGTATGTGTGTGTGGGGGGGGGGGGGGGGGAGAGAGATATCAGCTGGTTAGGTTTAAAACAACCTGTACACAACTATCCCTACATATAAACACGTGACGTGTTGCTGCTGGTGGTAATGGGTTAGGTAAGCTCACACAGTAACTCTTCAGCCTGATGAAGTCCACTGTCAGGGGAAGGGAGGTGTTGCTGTTCTGGTTCAGAGACTTGATGTAGTCCAGCAGGTCGGCAAAGAACTTGTAACCCCCCTTAAGAACGCAGAGAGCCACAATATGGTGGCCCCCCATGTCCCTGATGATGTCACGGGCCAGACGCTCAGTCCTTAGTTGGGGACAAGACAATCTAGATGAGTTGACAGTTATCAGGGATACGCATTGTTGAATTACAGTCTCCCCTTGGTCAAAGTGCATAATGGGTGCATTCTAAATCATGCAATCTCAGCTTCTTCTTTCTCCAATCACATTCCCATACACTCCTCATTATAATGGGTGCGTGTTCAGTGATTTGAGAAACAAATGTGTGGTCATGGTGCCATTAAAGCTCGGCATCCACAAATAACAAATGGTGTGTGCGTCTGTTTGTGTGTGTGACAAAGCTACACAATAAAGAGTGTCTCATTAGACATACCTATCCATTATCAATCCATGGGGAATGATGACCCTGTCTAAATCCTCCTCATAATGTTTAGGGACACAGAACAGGTCTAACCCGTGACCCTTCTCATCGTCTGCAATCTGAAACACAACACAACAAAGATAAATCTCTTCTATGCGAATGTTCGGCACAGAACCGAATTAGAGAAGCATAAATCAAATACTCTCGCATTGCTTTTCAGCCACCTGTTTCTTAAGCAGCTAGAGTGGCTTCTTAACCTTGCCTTATGCGACTGAGAGCGACACAAAACGGTTTATTATGTTTTACTTGGGAGAACACATTTTGTGCCCCTATTGATACTACCCTGCCAAGCAAGAAGATTCAGTCACACTCACAATCCCGGGAGGTGGGGATAAACTCGAGATATGCTTTAGACAAGTGTTGCAATCAAAACAAGTGATCTGCTGTCACCGCCGAACAGCTAACTACCACAACGATGTAGCCTTACCTGAAGATAAGAAGCCATGGTCTTGATTGCCGCTTTCTACTCACGATGACAGTGGAGGACACATGCTCATGTCCAGGGAAACGTTTGATGGAGTCCGCCGTCTGTGCTTCCAGCGATTTCCTGTCTACTGTACTTTACCGTGGGCGGTACATGCTATGCACCATCAACGGGTTTAAACCTTTACGTCACAATCCATTTTACCCTCCCAATAATCTGATTTACCTGACGCAACCTGATTTTCAGACAAACTGTCTGCAGCACATTCTAGTATACTAATATCTGCTACGATATTTCCTAATTTGGTTTCCGAAGCCAACAACAATGATAATAAAGCTACGCTGGAATTTTTCTCCATAAAATTATTTAAATCTGTAGCCGTTTTATCTGTATGCCCTGGCTGGTTATCAGCATCGCGTCCAAATGCTCGTGCCTTCCTTTCCAAGAGATTCTAATAGGCGGGGCTGTCAGAGTCATATGCCACTTGCACTTGGTGGAACCTCAAACTGCGCTTTCATTTCTCAAATATACCGTGCGTCATAGCAAAACTAAGACAGCGTGTGTAACTGCTTTCAATAATGCATAAAACGTATTAGTTAAATAAATCGAATAAATAAACACATTTGGAAAATGGAAATGAAATATTTATTATCCCACTTTAATGACAGAAAAATCGAATTCCTCGCCATCATACAAAACTCCCTAACCCCCCCCCCCCCCCCCCCCCTCCCTCTCAGGCACCATTATGTACAACTGCAGGCTCCAACAAAGGGAGCCTGAACATGTTCTCACAGTGGGATCACAAAGGCCTGCTCTCTCCCTCAGGACACATATGAACACCAGGCCACATCTCAGATGACCACTATTCCCCAGATACAGCCCTACTTTCAGATAGACCCACATACAGAGATGTGGCTCTGTCTAAATGTAGCACATGGCCCAGTAGAGTATGATCTGAGCCAAAAACCAGGAGATGAAAAAAAAAAAAAAAAAACTCATTTTTTCTTCTTCTCGTCTTTCTTAGATGACAAATCACCCTTCTCTTTATCCTTCTCCTCTTTCTCTTTCTCTTTCTTCTCCTCCTTCTCCTTCTTCTCCTTCTTGCTCTCTTCCTTCTCCTGACCCTCCTTCCTCTCTGCATCCCTGTTGGAGATCTTGTTGTTGATGAGGTTGTGGAGGGCCACCACAGAGCGGATCAGGGAAGCAAGGTAGACCACCAGCATCTGGTCGTTGGTCTTCAGGTAAAAGGCTTTGGTGAACTCCTACAGACAACACAGCATGTGGGAGTCAGCAGGGTTATTGGTTCAAAACCACAATGTCAAAATGTCTCTGTCTCCTGTCCCTTACCAGCAGGTTGACATCAGGAAGCAGGTTGAAGACATCCTGCAGCTGGTAGATGATGTGATGGTTGATGGGCAGCTTGCCTGCCACCACCCTCTCCAGATAGGCTCTGATGTCCAGCAGCTTACAGTGCAGACCCTTAAGACCATGCACCTGGTTGGTGATGCGCTGGGACAGAGTGCCCACTGTCGTGTCCTTGATGTCTCTGAGGAGAAGCAGGAAGAGCAGAGCAGAGGTCAGGAAGGGCCAGAACACAACTACAGTCACACAGAGTCCAACTCAGTCAGTGTGTGTGTGTGTCTGGGGCGTGGGGTGCAGTTGAGAGGTCATACATACCTGAGCAGGTGCTCAACCCCCACTTCCTCTGCCTCTTCTGCACCTATCTCACTGGTCACATGTTCAAACGTCTTAGAAGTGGGTGTGCCATCCTGAGAGAACAAAACAATAAGTGTTGGATGTAAACAGCAATCATTTCTTTATTCACACCTACATACAAATGTAGGTGTAACATTTAAAACACTGGTGGGGTCTGAACTACAGGATTAGAGGGGTGAGGCTGGGGCTCTTCCACCTACATCATGTATCTCCTCCACAGAGAAGTACGCCTCGGTAGGCAGGCCCAGGTCCTTGGGCTTTACATCGATGATGACCAACACCTAACAGGGTAGGAAGGACAACATCATGATTCATGAAACCATCTTGATGGACCAGATTAGGTTCCCACACCTTGTTCAACATCAAATGTCATGCTTTTTTTATTTACACTTCCAAGGTTCATGTCCCGTTATCAAAAACTTTGAATCCCTTATTTTACCTTTCTATATTTCATAAATGTTTAAGGACCATAGGCCAGAAGAATCACTCACTGAGTTGGTGCAGTACTGCTTGATAAGTTCGTTTATGGCAATGTCATTCTTGTGTAGTTTTGGACCTGTATGGTACCAGCCCACGATCCGTTCTCTTGCTGCAGAAAGAGTCAGGGAGAATGTTAGAATCTAGACTAGCCAGAGAGGACACCACAAGCCGTTCTCCAACGTTCTCTTGTTTTTCTGGGAGTTTTTCCTTGTCTTCCTTGAGGGTTTAGGTTGGTTGAGGGGCAGTTCTATGGGCGTATGTGCAGCCCTCTGTGACATGCTTGCGTGTAAAAAGGGCTATACAAATACATTTGATTTGATTTGATCCAACCTATAATGCTGAATGGATGAGGGTATCCACTCACCATTGACTTTCTTAAACATCCCATACATGTTCTCCAGATAGTCATGATCCAGGAACCACACCGAATCGTCCTTGTCATCTTCATCAAATGGTACTGAAGGCAATAACGATAACGTCATTCTGGTTGTCATCCTTAACTTTGCAGGACAGTTAGTCTATGGAATTGACATCCGTCCCCCAAATAATTTTAAACGTGAAATTGGAGAAGAACTCACCTGCAAAGCTGTTTGAAACATCAAGAACTTTCTTGTGCCAGGAACCGAGAAGGACGCCCACAACTCGTTTTTGGTTACCCACCTTTCCTATTCTGTAAAACGATTACAGTAATAATACTTAATCTTGCTATTTTAAGTTATTTCAGTTTACTAGCTTTACCAATTTTGCTATTGGTGCCAGTTACCGTTAGCTAGCTAGTTAGCAGAAGAGCTAAGATTGGGCAAAATGAGCTAAAAAAGATTGGTTTCTGACTCAGCAGTTAGCTACTCAGCTAGCTAGCTTTACTTGTTTTAGCAGAGTAGCTAGACAACTTGGTTAGGCCTGCACTGTTTGCAACGTAAAATTGTTTAACAAAAGGTACGATCTAATGAAGCAAAATAAACAGACTTAAACTGTGTACCTGTTAAAATGATCCACCACGCTAAGCAACACCAATGGGTGAACAACCACATTTTCTACTGCTATCTCCGGCATTTTAAATGCTACGATGACACCAGACGCAACAACGGTCAGAACTACTTCCTGTCAAATTAAAGCAGCTACTTCCGTTTCCCCTGGCAACAGCAGCGCAATACTGCCCGAGTCAGACCGACAAAATTTACAGCTGGCTTTCTAACTGCAAATATGGTAAAATGACTCAACATTTTGAATCACTTTTAGCTGGGTACTCACAAGACTGGGTCACTGATTGCAAGTATATGTAAAACAGGTTAGCATGTCAATACGAGGAACATAGGAAATGTAAATGCATGGTAGCTGCTACTGTAGAGCTAGTCTACCTGTACCGTAGCTAAACTGCAGTACACTCACTGTACACTGTGTTTCTTTTTTGTATCAGCAACAAATATGTATTGGATGATGTGCCGTGGATGAGATTCTGTGAAGATATAATAACATTGAGTCATCTGGATAATAGTGTTTCTCTCACAATTAATTTTGCAGGCAGAAGTTGAAGAGACACTGAAAAGAATCCAAACCCACAAAGGCGTAATTGGAACCATTGTTGTCAATGCGGAAGGTGAGAAAAAAACAAGATTAATTGTTAGCGGACAGTACGAGTTACACACTACATATTCTTATCGCAAACAAAAATGATAGTAAGGCTACTTAGATGTAATGCTAATGTCCTATTGTCGGGGACACGCACAGTGTCATGTTAACATTATTTGTTGACGCTGTCTTTCCCAGGTATCCCAATCAGAACCACGTTAGATAACTCCACCACAGTCCAGTACGCGGGGCTTCTACACCAGCTCACTGTGAAAGCCAGGAGCACTGTTCGAGACATCGACCCACAAAACGACCTCACTTTCTTACGCGTCCGTTCCAAGAAGCATGAGATCATGGTGGCACCCGGTAAGTGAAGCTCTAATTATCCTATATAGTTTACATGATGCAAACTATGGAAATCAAGAATTATTGAATTCATATGACCAATTTAATTGCATCAGACCATGCAGTTTATAGGTCTATTCAACCCATTGTTTAGTGAACGTTGTAGCCTAATGGTATCTAATGTTCTCTTCTGCCCCATCAGACAAGGAGTACTTGTTGATAGTCATTCAGAACCCTAGTGAATAGCTTCCTCGTGACTCCCAGGCCCAGGGCGTCAACACTAAGCTACATCCAGCCACAATGTGTGCCGTGTACCAGGCCCAATACTGCTGTCTACTCTGTAACCATCCTTAATTTTGTAGTAATGTTGCCTTGTATTAGATAGTTCCTGTCCTCCCCCATCTCAATGTGACTGACAATTCATCCTTTTATGAAATAAAAATTAAAATGCCGTAGCCATGTGTTTTATGTGACAGATTTCTTACACCATAAAGATTATAGTAATTATTGTGTGGTATTGGAGCCAATTAAAGCCAACATTCAATCTTAACAGTTGGTGACAAATTCCTGTTTGTCGATATGAAAAGTCCTTACATACCTACCTCATAGCCATTTCAATGAACACACAATCAGCAGATTGTGATGTTTTTGCTTGACTTTGTACAGAATTTGAGAATTTGGCGCTTCATCTTTGGGAACTTCATGACGGTAATTTCCAACTTGGCCAGTAGAGGTCACTCTCAGTCTGGCACAGCTGCCTTGGACATTCAAGCATTCACTTAAATAAAGAAAGGATGGTATATTTTTCCCATTTATTTAATCTATCAATAAATTACAGAAATAATTGTATTAAATAGATCATTAGTATTGTATACTGCACATTTAATAAATAGATAACTTAAAAATGTTAAAAAATCTAACATCACGTCTTGTCACCCTTTAGCCCACATCACTAGTGAATTTTGAACTTAACCAAAAACCTCTATTGAAAAAAGTCCAAATACATTTACTGTACATTTGAATATCTTTACCCATTTTAGTTTGACCAGTCCCAAATCAATCAAAAGATGTCCATGGTATGGCTTTTGAATACAATGTAAAGGAAATAAATAATATAAACAGAAAGGTCTATTACTGACTAACAAACAATGGCAACATGATTTTTAGTGAATTCAGTCTCGTCACTTCACTCCAACCACTGATCCCTGTAGCTGAGTACTAATCTGCATCTTAACCACTGCAAGGTGCTGGGTTCTGATTCCTCCGCCCGTAGGAGTAGGGTCTGGGCGGGCAGGAGTCACCTGGATGATGGGGGGTCACCTGGATGATGGGGGGTCACCTAGATGTATGCCCGTTGGCTTGCCTCCTGCCCCAGTGCATGTTGGGAAGGGTCAGACAGTTCCTGAAGTGCTGGAGCTGAGCCTGAAGCCTCCCCCTCTCCTCCCCCACTCTCTGCTGCTGGCCAATCAGCTCCTAGGAAATGACGGCAGTGGGGTTAACCCAGAAGTCCCTAGAGAGTTGGACGGATGGTGCCCCAGATGGGCAGAGAGACAGGCAGGGGAACTTACCCCCATGGTGAGAGAGAGCTGCTGGGCCGTCCTGCCCAGGGCCACCTGCTCAGCCTCCAGCCTCCGGCACTGACTGATGAGGACCTGCCTCTCCACACTGTGCTCTGGGAGACAGGAAACGTGGCGGTCACTTAGGATCACAGGTCAACTACATGAATTATCCACAAGTTTAGGGCTCTGGTGAAAGGACAGGTTCTCTCACCATCCATGTACTCGTGATAGGCTTCAAAGATGGCTTCAATACCCTGCCATCTTCCAGATTCCTCCTCCTCCTCCTCCTCTGAAAGGTCATTCTGCCCCCCTGTTGTTTGCTTATGAAGGGTTGGGGTGTTTGACTGAAGGCTGTTTGTGTGTGTATGGTGGGCAAGCACATGGCTGTTTGTGTGTGGGTGTTGGCTGTGCATGTTGCCATTGGTGTGTGTGTGGTACTTGCGTGAGTGGCCATTGGTGTGTGAGTAGTTGGTGTGTGTGTGGCTGTTGGTGTGTGATGGAGGGGGACTGACAGGCTCCAACTTCAGATTTGGCTTAGGTAGGGAGGAGAGTCCTGAGGAGGGAGGAGAGAGAGAGAGAGAGAGAGATCAGTCTCAGGTGGTCTATTTTTATCTAACCCTTCCAGAGAGAGTGGGGCAGAATCCCCCCCTGAGCGTTCTTCTGTTTGAGTGCAGCTCACCTCTGCTACTGAGCTGTTGAAAGTGTTGAGCGAAGACCTCCGGAGGGAATCTTTCCCAGGATCCACCGTGCCACTTCTGCCCACATTCAGCCCTCTTAAGCTGGGCAGGGGAGTCAACAGTGTCCTGCAGACCCTGGAGCGTCTTAGCTGGAGGACCCTTGGCCAACCCGGTGTCTTCAGTACGGGGGGCTAGGGGGGGGGATGTCGAGATGAGGGGATCTTCACAGAGAACTTGGGGACGTAGGGTGGAGGGGAAGGAGGGAGGGGTGAGGCACCTCTTCTTTGTTTTGGGGAGATGTGGGAGAGATGGAGGCCGCTGAGGAACTTCTTCTTGTCCTCCAGCTCAGGACAGCGGTCCATCTCCTGCGGGGTGTGGGGCGTGGTGAGGGGGGGTGGGGGGACCAGGGGGCGGGCTCGAGGGGAGGGGCTGCGCTCTTTTAGCATCTTCCTCCTCTTCCTCCTCTGCTGGTGAAGAAGTTGGTTTCGATGAGCCTGGGTGGTCAGGCCACACCCACGCAGGAAATCCACCTTCTACACACACAGGAAGGGGCGGGGATTAAGTAATCAGATAGGAAGACAATGTTCTTGTAGAGGGATTGTGTGTACCTAGGCGTGACTGAGGTAAGTGTATATGTGCATTTAGTTTATGTTTGTTTTAGCATGTGCATAAAGCATGAGACTTGTGTGTTAGTGCATATGGGTTAGTAGCGTGTGTGTGGGGGGGATGTTTACCTCAGAGGAAGTGTCCAGTTTGAGGGGAGGCTGCTCTGACACCCTCCTCAGGTGGGCCTTGACGTCTTCCTCGTCTTCCTCGTCTTCCTCGTCACATGAGTAATCCAGGTCGTAGTAGTAACCTGGCAACAAGATAAGACAAGGAACATGAAGGTCTCCTCGTCCATCTGGAATATTAACATTAGAGGATATATCCCCTCTACCTAACCCTATATATCCCCTCTAACCCTAACCCCTCTAACCCTAACCCCTCTTCTCACCTGCTTCACTGGCCTCTCTCTTCCTCCTCTCTCGGAGGTCCATTGTGCTGATCAGCCGGCAGGGCTGTTTCAGGGCCTCATCACCCACCAGCTCTGCGTCCTGGAGCTCTCTGGGAGGCGAGGGGGAGGTGGCTGGGCAGCGCACCCCCAGATGAGAGCAGGCTCTGGGGGACAGGGGCAATCTCCAGGGCCTATGAGGGCAGAGACCCTCCAAGGATCCGTCCTGGTGCTGGGCTGTGCTCCAGGCAGACGGCTGCAGACTGCCCCTCCCCAGGACTCCTTCAGCTCTGGTCAGGCCCGGAGGGGGGGGGTTGGGGGGGGTGAACTTACAACGGGAGTCGGGGAGGGTCTCTGTCAGGGAGGCAGGGCTCCAGAGGGTGGGGGGAGGGGCATGGAGACCAGGGGGTTTGGGGGAGAGAAGTGGGGGCGGGGCTCCCAGACTGGGGTGTGCCTCCCCAGACCTGGGAGGAAGAGATGTCTTAGTGAATTGGTAAAAGACCAAACGCAAAAAGGGCATATACCTGTACTGTTTATCAAAAGCCTTTTGTTTCTGGACATTCATGCTTGTGAGTGACATTCTTTCAGCTTTAGTCATCTTTGGTAAAAAAAAAAAGGATGAGAATTGGAAAAAATAAGTATACAGCCCATGCTGTGACATGTCTGCATTTGTGTTTTGGTATTTATGGTATAGACTCTTATGGTATAGACTCTTATGGTATAGACTTTTATGGTATAGACTCTCATGGTATAGACTCTCATGGTATAGACTCTCGTGGTATAGACTCTCCTGGTATAGACTCTCCTGGTATAGACTCTTCTGGTATAGACTCTTATGGTATAGACTCTCATGGTATAGACTCTCCTGGTATAGACTCTTCTGGTATAGACTCTTCTGGTATAGACTTTTATGGTATAGACTCTCATGGTATAGACTCTCATGGTATAGACTGTCGTGGTATAGACTCTCCTGGTATAGACTCTCCTGGTATAGACTCTTATGGTATAGACTCTTATGGTATAGACTCTTCTGGTATAGACTCTCATGGTATAGACTCTTATGGTATAGACTCTTCTGGTATAGACTCTCATGGTATAGACTCTTATGGTATAGTCTCTTATGGTACGTACTATAGTTAAGTATAAATAAATGGCACAAACATGTTGGGGTATATTGCTAGTTGTAGTTTGTATTCTTTGTATAATGACTGATTGGGAAAAGATGATGGAGATCTATCTCTGATTTTCTGTTTCATCTAACTATGATTTAGTCTGGTACAATCACCTCTGTCTGTCTCTGCTTGGCTCCGCCCTCTTCCCAGGTGACCTTGGCTCTGGCCGTCCTTCCCTTTCCTCCTCAGGCCTACGTTGCCATGCCAACCACTGACCCTCCTTATTGGCTCCCCGAGACATCACACCAGCTGCCAGAATCCCAGGCACCCCTCCAGCCACAAGGCCCCTTCCCAGGTATGTTGGCACCAGGCTGTGCAGGAGCGGAGGCACACCCCCCCTGGAGGACTGGAGGGCTGGCCAGATGACTGGGGCCTCCACGACATCATCTAGAGTCACAACCATCAGATGCCAGTCAAACAATATCCAACACTCCATGTGGCTGTGCTTATGTGGGGCTATCTGTGGGGCTATGAGCCATTTACATGTGTGTGTGTAGGGAGGGCTGTATATGTATGTGTGTGTGTCCTTACCCAGTCTGGTAGGAGTCAGTCTCTTCTGTGGTGAAGTCCTCCGTGTCCACAGCTCCGCCCGATACGGTCTCTCTGCTGCTCTCTCCCCCTGCTGTCTCTCCACCTGTCTCTGCTTCTGACTGCCCCTCTCTCGCTCCCTCTCTCGCTCTCTGTCTCGCTCCCTCTCCCGCTCCCTGTCTCGCTCCCTCTCTCGCTCCCTCTCTCGCTCCCGCTCCCTCTCCCGCTCCCTCTCCCGCTCTCTGTCTCGCTCCTCATCCATCTCCCTCGCTCTCTCTCGCTCCCTCTCTTTCAAACGTTCGCACTCTCTCTCTCGCAGGCAAAACTCATCCTCCATCTGCATTCTGTGAAGGACAACACCAGAGATGGGTGATTGTACAAATACAATTCGCCAATTGACCATATGCACAAACAGTGACACGTATTTCCAGGGGGAAAAGGCCAGGTCTAGAACTTCAGGAGAAGTTAGAAACATGACCTTTAATAACCAGAACAGGTTGTTAACCCTTAACTATTGCTCTCTCAACCCTACACTCAGATTGTGCTCTCTCAACCCTACACTCAGACTGTGCTCTCTCAACCCTACACTCAGACTGTGCTCTCTCAACCCTACACTCAGACTGTGCTCTCTCAACCCTACACTCAGACTGTGCTCTCTCAACCCTACACTCAGACTGTGCTCTCTCAACCCTACACTCAGACTGTGCTCTCTCAACCCTACACTCAGACTGTGCTCTCTCAACCCTACACTCAGACTGTGTGGCGTCTCGCTTTTTTCCCATCGGCCGATAACAAGTCGCCCTCACAGAGATCAGATGTTTGTTACAAACTACATATCACTGTCATATAACCAATTAGCTGTCATTATGACAAATGTCAATGACAATACACTGTATATTCTTGTTCTATTTTTTGGTTGTTCACAATGTGTGCCTCTTGTTTTGGCTACCCGTAATGCTTTGGGGCAATCTTGTTGTTATGATCAGTGACCTATGCACTTTGTAAAGCTCTCTCTTGGAAGTCGCTTTGGATAAAAGCGTCTGCTAAATGAATGAATGTAAATTTAATTATTCACACTAAACCATAAACGCACTGCTGTGGCAGTCCACCTTTCATCTCGTATTTCATAGTCAAAGTTGACAACCCTAAGCCTGACACTAAAACAGCTAGTAGTAATGGCTACTTTTTAATTAAGTATATGTCAGAGCCCACACTTCTTTACTTTAAGTTAGGTGAAAAAGTGTAGTCAGTACTTCAACTTTTACCAGAGTCTTTTTAAACAATAGTATCTGTACTTCTACTTGAGTGAAGGATGTGTGGACTGTACCATCTCTGGACAGCATACACACAGGGGGACTGTACCATCTCTGGACAGCACACAGGTGGACTGTACCATCTCTAAATGTATGAAGGGGAGTCTGCATATAGCTACAAGGGGTGTGTGTAAACTGAAGGAGAGTGGGTGTTTGTAGATAGCACTGTAGGGTGTATGCTAAATATACCACACACTCAGCAAGATGTGCCCAACCTGCAGAGAGGAGTTTCCACATACATGAGAGAGAGGAGAGAGCAAAAGGTGTGTGGGGGGGTGTCTCTGTGTGCTGTTGTGTGTGTGCAGGAGAGTGTGTGTGAGGGGGTGTCTCTGTGTGCTGTTGTGTGTGTGCAGGAGAGTGTGTGTGGGGGGGTGTCTCTGTGTGCTGTTGTGTGTGTGCAGGAGAGTGTGTGTGAGGGGGTGGTGCATGTGGCATACTCTTTACATGTGTGTTTATGTGTGTGTGTGTGTGAGTGTGGGTGTGGGTGGGTGTAGCATACAAGTGTGTGCATTCAGATGTATCTTTACGAGATTTGTGCTTGTGTGTGTGTGTGTGCTTGTGTGTGTGTGTGTGCTTGTGTGTGTGTGTTACCTTCCAGCCAGTGGGTGGGGCCCCCCAGACAGGTGCACAGCCGAGGGGTGGATGGGGAGGGCTCCCCCTGGAGGCACATGGTAGAACTGTGACCGCAGTGCTGAAAGACACAAAGACTCCTCCATTCTAGAAAAGAGAGATATAACCAAAGGGAGAGGGTAGGGTCAGAATAGGCAGGGGGGGTTAGTACCTGTGTAGGGTGAGGGGGGGGGGTTAGTACCTGTGTAGGGTGAGGGGGGGGGTTAGTACCTGTGTAGGGTGAGGGGGGGGGTTAGTACCTGTGTAGGGTGAGGGGGGGGGTTAGTACCTGTGTAGGGTGAGGGGGGGTTAGTACCTGTGTAGGGTGGGGGGGGGTTAGTACCTGTGTAGGGTGAGGGGGGGGGTTAGTACCTGTGTAGGGTGAGGGGGGGTTAGTACCTGTGTAGGGTGAGGGGGGTTAGTACCTGTGTAGGGTGAGGGGGGTTAGTACCTGTGTAGGGTGAGGGGGGGGGTTAGTACCTGTGTAGGGTGAGGGGGGGTTAGTACCTGTGTAGGGTGAGGGGGGGGGGTTAGTACCTGTGTAGGGTGAGGGGGGGGGTTAGTACCTGTGTAGGGTGAGGGGGGGGGTTAGTACCTGTGTAGGGTGGGGGGGGTTAGTACCTGTGTAGGGTGAGGGGGGGGTTAGTACCTGTGTAGGGTGAGGGGGGGTTAGTACCTGTGTAGGGTGAGGGGGGGGGGTTAGTACCTGTGTAGGGTGAGGGGGGGGGTTAGTACCTGTGTAGGGTGAGGGGGGGGTTAGTACCTGTGTAGGGTGAGGGGGGGTTAGTACCTGTGTAGGGTGAGGGGGGGGGTTAGTACCTGTGTAGGGTGAGGGGGGTTAGTACCTGTGTAGGGTGGGGGGGGGGGTTAGTACCTGTGTAGGGTGGGGGGGGGGGGGTTATTACCTGTGTAGGGTGAGGGGGGGGGGGGGTTAGTACCTGTGTAGGGTGGGGGGGGGGGTTAGTACCTGTGTAGGGTGGGGGGGGGGGGTTAGTACCTGTGTAGGTGAGGGGGGGGGTTAGTACCTGTGTAGGGTGAGGGGGGTTAGTACCTGTGTAGGGTGGGGGGGGGGGTTAGTACCTGTGTAGGGTGGGGGGGGGGGGTTATTACCTGTGTAGGGTGAGGGGGGGGGGGGGTTAGTACCTGTGTAGGGTGGGGGGGGGGGTTAGTACCTGTGTAGGGTGGGGGGGGGGGTTAGTACCTGTGTAGGGTGAGGGGGGGGGTTAGTACCTGTGTAGGGTGGGGGGGGGGTTAGTACCTGTGTAGGGTGAGGGGGGGGGTTTCAGTACCTGTGTAGGGTGAGGGGGGGGGTTAGTACCTGTGTAGGGTGAGGGGGGGGGGGTTAGTACCTGTGTAGGGTGAGGGGGGGGGGGTTAGTATCTGTGTGTGTGGGGGGGGGGGTTAGTACCTGTGTAGGGTGAGGGGGGGGGGGTTAGTATCTGTGTGTGTGGGGGGGGGGGTTAGTACCTGTGTAGGGTGAGGGGGGGGGGTTAGTACCTGTGTAGGGGGGGTTAGTACCTGTGTAGGGTGAGGGGGGGGTTAGTATCTGTGTAGGGGGAGGGGGGGGGGGTTAGTACCTGTGTAGGGTGGGGGGGGTTAGTACCTGTGTAGGGTGAGGGGGGGGGGTTAGTATCTGTGTAGGGGGAGGGGGGGGGGTTAGTACCTGTGTAGGGTGGGGGGGGGGTTAGTACCTGTGTAGGGTGAGGGGGGGGTTAGTATCTGTGTAGGGGGAGGGGGGGGGTTAGTACCTGTGTAGGGTGAGGGGGGAGGGTAGGTAGGCAGGGGGGTAGAAGGCAGCTGCTGGGTGGAGGTGGTTTAGGGGGGCAAGCCGGAGGTCGTCTGTAGTGAATGGGTGGAGTCTTCTCAGGTATTCCTCTTCAACGGCCCCTAAGGACATCTGCCCAGGTGAGCTGGAGGAAGAGGACAGGGGGTTAGTGTGTGCGGGGGTGGGGGGTTGTGTGTGGTCTGAGAGGCAGAGTTCTAACCTTAGGTTCTGAAGATGGAGGTTCTGCATGAGAAAGCTGTGGGTAAAAGAGAGGGAGGGTGTCAGGGGGAGAGGGCTGGGGGAGCAGTCGCCTCGTGTTGGGTGGTGGTCTCAACGCGTAAACACTCTTGATGAAGCGGTAGGAAGCCAGACTGGACCTGGAACAGAGCCAGTGGGAGGGGGGGGCAGGGACATGTATTTAATAGTCTTACATTTCTCTCTTGGGAATGAAATTCCAATAAGCTTTCATTTTCTTTATACTTGTGGGTCTCTCTGCACGTTCTCTGGTCTGTTTAGATTTCTGGTTTCTCACATGTACGGAATTCAGTGTTTTACTGATGGATGTAGGAAGAAGGAAGAGAGGCAGAGAGACTGAGTCAGTGAGTGAGGAGGAGCCCTGTGAGAGGGAGGAGGAAGGGAGTGTACCTTGTCTGTCAGTCCTCCAGGGGGCACTGGTGGACTGGCAGAGGGAGACAGGGCCCACTGGGGGGGTCCTGGGGACGCTGTGGCCCTTGAGCTGACCCTGGAGGAGCCCCACACAGCCCCACAAGGGGCTACACACAGGGGGGCTGTGGCCCGGGGCTGGAGACGCGACTGAAGGGGATCCTGAAGGAGGAGATTGGAGAGACAGATGGAGTGTTTCTGTCAGAAAAACTATGATAAGTGTTAATTTGATAGGAAGTCAAAAGACTGTTTAGCAATACAACATCCATACACACATTCATACACACGTTCATACACACATTCATACACACATTCATACACACATTCATACACACATTCATACACACATTCATACACACAAAAACACTAATAGACACACACACAGACACAGTCCTGAGTGGGTGTGACAAAAAGGAGGAAAGAATAAAAGAGAGATATGTGGACATGGTGATATAGGGAGGGTAAAAGAGAGAACAGCTAATACTTCCTCATTAAAAGGAGATGTAAGGAGGCAGGAGGCAATGGAGAGAGGTCAGCACAGGTCAGCCCTCTCATTAAGACACTAGACGAGCCAGAAACACTCTAACACACGAGCCAGAAACACTCTAACACACGAGCCAGAAACACTCTAACACATAAAAGTGCACTAAGAGCTAAACCTCACGATGTCTGACAGGGTCACCATGGTTACAGTGTGTCAGTGCTGCATGGTTACAGTGTGTCAGTGCTGCATAGTTACAGTGTGTCAGTGCTGCATGGTTACAGTGTGTCAGTGCTGCATGGTTACAGTGTGTCAGTGCTGCATGGTTACAGTGTGTCAATGCTGCATGGTTACAGTGTGTCAATGCTGCATAGTTACAGTGTGTCAGTGCTGCATGGTTACAGTGTGTCAATGCTGCATGGTTACAGTGTGTCAGTGCTGCATGGTTACAGTGTGTCAGTGCTGCATGGTTACAGTGTGTCAATGCTGCATGGTTACAGTGTGTCAGTGCTGCATGGTTACAGTGTGTCAGTGCTGCATGGTTACAGTGTGTCAGTGCTGCATGGTTACAGTGTGTCAGTGCTGCATGGTTACAGTGTGTCAACGCTGCATGGTTACAGTGTGTCAGTGCTGCATGGTTACAGTGTGTCAGTGCTGCATGGTTACAGTGTGTCAATGCTGCATGGTTACAGTGTGTCAGTGCTGCATGGTTACAGTGTGTCAATGCTGCATGGTTACAGTGTGTCAATGCTGCATGGTTACAGTGTGTCAGTGCTGCATGGTTGACAGATAATGTGTCAGTGTTGGCCTGAAACAGAACACCCTATGAGACTCACCTCTGGGTTCTATCTGTCTGGGTTCTGTCTGTTTGGGTTCTGTCTGTCTGGGTTCTGTCTGTCTGGGTTCTGTCTGTTTGGGAAGTTTCTGGAGGGCGGCAGCAAATCCGGATCCAGCAGACTGGAAATCAGCACTCCTGTTGGCTTGTGGGATGATGGTTGGCGAGGTGCGAGTAGCCGTGGAGATCATTCCTGATGGGAGAGAAGGAATGAGAGACAGAGTGTGAGAGTGAAGGAGGGATAGAGACAGTCCTCTGGACAAAAAAAGGAGAGAAATAGTGAAAGATATTGAGAAAAAGAACGAGAGAGTTCTGTGTCTCCTCTCAGATGTCCTGTATGTGTGTGAAAAAGAGAGAGTGACAGAGGCTCAGACAGAAAGGGGGAAGTGTTAACAAAGCCATGAGCTTAATAGCAACTCACACATATGGCTGACTATTTACACACACACACACACATCAACACCTCATGGGAGTTAGCCAAGACACTTACTGTCATAGTATAACACACAGTCAGAAACAAAACCACAGGGTAAAGCAATAACCACAGTATCCACATTCAGTTATTCAACTGTCAACATTCTCTGACCCACTGACAGAACACACACACACCCTCACACACCTGCAGACACAGAACTCATGACTGCAGCCTAGCAGAGAACGGAAACCTTCTCTTATCATCTCTCATCATCTCTCCTCCCTCCATTTCTCTAGATCGGCTTTTCTTTTCTCTCGTTTCTCCCTCCCTCCCTTTCTCCCTCCATCTCTCTACTGTCTCTACTCTCTGTGTTTAATCATAACGTACTGCAATGAATACACCCAAGCACCACACACATCTCTCCCTGCCACCCTCGCTGACACTGTGACACTCCTTTCTCCTGTTGTATGTCTTGTTCACACACACACTCAGACACACACACACTGATACACACTCTTAAGACATACACACTGGTCTGTGCTCTCTTTCTAGAAAGAGCTCATCTCTTCATGACTCTCTTTCCCTCCCTCCCTCCCTCCCTCCCTCCCTCCCTCTCTACCTCCCTCCCTCCATCTCTCCTCTACAACAGCCACCTCAGCCTTGCAGCTGCTTCCTGGTCACATGATCACCCTCTCTTCTCTCCCCTCCAGTTCTCCTCCCTCTGCCTCTGTCATGTTTTACGTTATTATTTTCCTTACTTACACATATTCTTCCTTCAATCAGATCTTCTCCTGACCCTTTCCTGCCCTTTTCTGCTCATTCACCCCCCCCCTTCTGTGTTACTCCTTCCAACACACACACACACACACACACACACACACACACACACACACACACACACACACACACACACACAGGTAGCAGAGTGTTGACAGGGAGGTGAACCCTGGGAGGAGACAGGCCGGGAGCAGGACAGGGGTAACCATCCATCACTCCTCCTGACAGTGGCCCCTGACCCCTGACCCCCAGCACTGGACACACAGGAGAAAGGGGAGGAAAAAACTGACCAGGCTGATCTCTTTCACGCTCTCATTTTCAGTCATAGCTTAGAACCTTATTGTAGTGCAACTAAATGTGGAGTGGGTTTTATTTGCCTGGTCTGTGGTGTAGCATCAGCACCCCCCCCCCCCCACACACACACACAGTTAGCTGACTCAGAATTTCCACAGGTGTCACACAACATATGCCTGACCTCCACTGAGACATGAATCTGCGTGTGTTCAAGTCTCACTGCTACAAAAGCATCTCCACAAACAATCCTTTATAGAGGCTAAATGTATGAAACGCGGACAGCATGCTACATGTATGAGACAAGGCCAACATACTACATGTATGACACGGCCCAGTGCACAAGAATCTACAGTAAACTTCAAGCAAGTCTAAATAGATCATTTGAATTAGGAAAATGTAAAGTCAAAATACAATAATTGTAGAAAGATGCTAAAACAATCTGATAACCAACTGTGAAAATGAATACACTGATCCTGATGGGATATGGAGCTTTGAAAAACTGGAGACATGAGAGCAAGAAAAAGAGAGAGAGAGGGAGAGAGAGAGACAGAGACAGAGAAAGAGAGGGAGTGGGGGGCAATTAAAGAGATTGGAGGTTTACTCCCTCGCCCCTGTGGAGCAGCTGCTCTATAGCAGGTCAGCAGCACATGCACACTGGAGAGGTGTGTGTGTGTGTGTGTGCGTGTATGTGTGTGTGTGTGACCTCCACCTGCAGGCTCTGTATACACAGAGCGACATGATCCGCTTGACTGCTGCTAATGCGGCCAGTGGCGTTTCGCTGTGATAAACAATAGAACCGTCTCAGTTCCCCTTGAACCCCCAGCACCCGGAGCGGTCCACGGAGATCTGGGAGACTACTTCACACCGTCTGTTTCAGTTTAACTATGAATCAACAACCATGTTTGGTGGCGGACTTGTTTGACATCTTAGTTCAAACATTGTCACATCAACCTGGCACTAAGACATACTGGCCACACGAATTATCCAACAGAAATGTTGTTGGTATTAGGCTGAAAGACAACCACATTCAGGCATTTCGTCAAATTAAATGCAAGAGGCCAAATAGACAGGGATATTCATAAGTTCATTGAGAGAGAGCTATCTTCTCTGTTAAAGCGTTAACGCAAGTCACTCTCGGCACCGCGCGCTGAGACGGACAAGCTTAATGCGATAGAGCATGTGAAATGCTGTACAAGATTCACACAAAAACAACAATAGCTGACAACAATTAGAATGAGTAGACTAAACTATAGACAACTATATATAGAAAGGGCATTCACGGGTCGTTAATAGGTAACCGAACTTCATCATCGGAAAGTGAGTCTATTGACTACTTACCGCGTTATCGACAGATGAGGTGAACATTTTAGATGAATACAGAGTTAAACTACGTCTCTCCATTGTTCCGTTCCCTATTCCGGTAATTGTTTACAATTGTACACAATAGAGGGATGGTCCACTAACATCAGATGAAGGCAGGGATACGGAGAGAGAGATAAAACGAGAGAAAGAGAAGCTTCGCTGTGCGATCGAAAGGCGGGGCTTCAGACGAGCAGGGTTGGGGGTTGGGGGGGGCAAGCACCTGCTGTACCGACAAGCCCCTGGGGAGATGGCCCCAGACAAAAACGACTGAGGAGAGGGAAGGAGAGGAGAGGAAAGGAGAAGAAGAAAACAGTGTAGGGAGGCCTGACCCCTTACTCTTTCATTTTCTCTTTGTCTTCCAGTCCACTAAAGAAAAAGATAGGAGAGAGTTGAGATTGGGAAAATGGGAGACAAGGAGAGAGAGCTAGGGAGAGAGAGAGAGAGACAGGGAGGGATACTAGCCAGTGACATGATTCATGGTTTCTCAAGCAGAAACACTCTCTCGGGTTTTAACCTTTCCTCTAGGAGATGTAAACATAGAGCAGTGTGTGTGTGTGATGAGGTATGTGTGTACATGTGTTTGTGTGTGTGTGAGGATATGTGGGTGTTAGTGAGTTCAAGCAGGTGTGTGTGTGTGTGATGAGGTATGTGTGTGGGGTGTGCCTATGTCTGTCTGTGTGACTAGGCATTTGTGAGCATTGAACCTATGATGACGTCCAGTGGCACTAACAGCTCATGAAGACTCTCACTGGAGACCTGGTCATTAGCCTGTTCTACTCTCATCAACCTCTCTATCCATCACACATACAACCACACATACATACCAACATCTAATAAATCAGACACATACACATTTGCCAAACACACAGCTGGGCTGGGACAGGGCTGGGACAGGGCTGGGCTGGGACAGGGCTGGGACAGGGCTGGGACAGGGCTGGGACAGGGCTGGGACAGGGCTGGGACAGGGCTGGGACAGGACAGGGCTGGGACAGGGCTGGGACAGGGCTGGGCTGGGACAGGGCTGGGACAGGGCTGGGACAGGGATGGGACAGGGCTGGGACAGGACAGGGCTGGGACAGGGCTGGGACAGGGCTGGGCTGGGACAGGGCTGGGACAGGGATGGGACAGGGCTGGGACAGGACAGGGCTGGGACAGGGCTGGGACAGGGCTGGGCTGGGACAGGGATGGGACAGGGCTGGGACAGGGCTGGGCTGGGACAGGGATGGGACAGGGCTGGGACAGGGCTGGGACAGGGATGGGACAGGGCTGGGACAGGACAGGGCTGGGACAGGGCTGGGACAGGGCTGGGCTGGGACAGGGATGGGACAGGGGGAAGGGCAGGAGGAAAGAGGGCTCCTACCTCTCTCAATTGTTTGTCTCCTCCTCACTTCATCTCTTGCATCCCTCCCTCCCTCTCTCCAGATGGCAGAGTCGATCAGCTGGTCATGGTCATTATGATCTCCTACTTAACCATGATCCTGGGTGTGGCCAATTAACTCCAGCCTCATTATGCAGATTATGCAAATGAAGTCAGAAGCTTGAGATGGAGAGGAGGGGCCAGAAGAACTCTGTGGTACTGCATCTCTACTTTATTATGTTTACATGTGTATGCATGTGTCTATAACTGTAAAAGTGTGACCAATATGTATATGTGTGCGTGCATGGGTGTGTGTACAGTCTTTTGAAAGTTTGTGTGTGTTTGTGTGTGGATGTGTTTATGTGTGTGTGTCGGGGGGGGGGGGGGGGGGTTGAAGTTAATGAACAGCTCATTAGTGAGCGATCCGACCCATCAGGGCAGCTGGGTTTTTGTTTTGGCCTTGAGACATCCACCATAACTCCATTCTTCATCCTCTCCTCCTTCTCCTCTCCTCTCCTCCTTCTCTCCTCCTCCTTCTCCTCTCCTCCTTCTCCTCCTCTCCTCCTCCTCTTCTCTTTTCTCCTCTCCTCTTCTCTCCTCCTCCTCTCCTCTCCTCCTTCTCCTCCTCTCCTCCTCTCCTCCCCTCCTCCTCTTCTCCTCTCCTTCTCCTCCTCTCCTCTCCTGTCCTCCTCCTCTCCTCTCCTCCTTCTCCTCCTCTCCTCTCCTGTCCTCCTCCTCTCCTCTCCTCCTTCTCCTCCCCTACTCTCCCATCTCTGATGGTGAAGAAATAAAGTGCAGTTTTATTCTGGTACTTTTATTTATTTTTGTCTTGGCAAGATTAAACATCCCAGCTCGCTCCCACATGGAGTGTGAATGTGTGTGTGTGTGTGTGTGCGTAAATCCTCTGTTATCAAGCTGTTGTCATGGTCTCCTTCTCTCCTCATTAATAATGGTGCCCTTGAGGTGGAGCGATATGACCCTGTTCAAACGCACGCACACACACACACACATATTCCAGGAAAATACCTGACAACAGCTTCCTCAACCCTCTCAACAGATCCCATCCCCCAACCACACTACACCAATACACACACACCCTTTAACCCGGATACTCTCCAGCCACACACAGAAACACACACACAGAAACACACACACAGAAACACACATTGTTCTACTTTACACAGAGGCTCCAAAGGGTTGATAAAAAAACTCCAATACATCCCTTGTACTTTGGAGAAGAGGGTGAAGAGAGAGGGAGAGACAGACAGACACGGAGAGAGAGAGATATGGAGATACAGGGAGAGAGAGGAGCTTGAGCTGGAAATGGAGAGAGAGGGAGAGGGAGGAGCAGGAGGGGGACAGACAGACAGGGAGAGAGAAAGAGAGAGAGAGAGAGTGATTAGGGGAGAGAGAGAGAGAGAGAGAGAGAGAGAGAGAGAGAGAGAGAGAGAGAGAGAGAGAGAGAGAGAGAGAGAGAGAGAGAGGAGGGGGAGAGAGAGGGAGGGAGACGGAGGAGCAGAAGAAAAAGAGGCAAGGATAGAGAAGAGAGCGGGGGGAGAGAAGAGAGCAGGGGGAGAGACACCCCCTTCTTTTCCACTTCATCTCTTCTACTCCGCCTCCACTTCCCCCTCTCCTCTCCTTGTGCTCTTCTCTATCTCCTCTCCCTCTATCTCCTTTCTTCCTGTCCATTCCCTCTATCTGCTGTCCTCCCCCTCTCCACTCCCTCATCTCCTCTCCTCCCCCTGTCCTCCCCCTTCATCTCTTCTCCCCTTCGTTGTCAAATGATCATTGAGGACCTAGCATGAGGCTGACACTGTCTCCATAACAACGCCAGCACAGCCCAGGAGGGGGTTTGGAGTGCTTACTGAGTGTCAATGAGAAGCTTGCAAACACACACACACACACGAGCACACACACAAGCACACACACAAGCACACACCCAAGCATGCACGCACACAAGCAAAATAACATGCTCAGAAAGATAAATAACGCATCTTCTTAGTCTCACTTTCTCTCTCCCTCTCCAAGACATGTCTCACACACTCACAGGAAGACCAAACACTCACACACACAGGAAGACCAAACACTCACACACACAGGAAGACCAAACACTCACACTCACAGGAAGTCCATGTCAACAGAAAAGAGGAAGAGACAGAAACAAAAGGGGAGGAGTCTTGTGGAGAGAGATGTCTCTCTCTCTCTCTCTCTCTCTCTCTCACACACACACACAATCTGTCCCAGACATTACTGTAACATACACACACACAATCTCTGTCACAGACATTACTGTAATATACACACACACACAATCTCTGTCACAGACATTAACACACACACACACAATCTCTCTCACAGACATACATACACACACATACAGACAATGACAAAGCATCACTTAATCAGTCTGATTACTGTAAATCATTTATGAAAGAATATGTATAATTCAATAACCAGCATGAAAGATTCACAAGGCAGCAAGCATTGTTTAACCTATACTCTCTCTTCCCTTTTCTCTCTCTACATCCCTCTCTCCCAGCCTCGAGCTGAGCCTCCCTCTCTCCCAGCCTCGAGCTGAGCCTCCCTCTCTCCCAGCCTCGAGCTGAGCCTCCCTCTCTCCCAGCCTCAAGCTGAGCCTCCCTCTCTCCCAGCCTCGAGCTGAGCCTCCCTCTCTCCCAGCCTCGAGCTGAGCCTCCCTCCGCAGGGCAGGCTGGGAGAGAGGGAGTCTAGAGGACTTCAGGCAGGTCTGGGGTCAAAGGCCAGGGGTCAAAGACCAGGGGTCAAAGGATAAGATTCAGTGTGCTGATAATCTGACCACTCGCTTCTCCCTCACACGCACACACACACACACACGCACACACACACACACACACACACACACTACTCTCTCTTCATTCTTAAACAGAGAGACAAAGATGAAAGAGAAAAAGACTGCAAGTGGTAAAAAGAAAGAGGATGTGTGAGAAGGATGAGAGTGATGAGAGGGAGGGGATAAGAGAGATGATAGAAAGAGAGAGACATACACAGAGAGACTCAAACAGATAGAGAAACAGAGAGACAGACAGATAGACAGACAGATAGAGAGACAAACAGATAGAGAACAGACAAATAGAGACACAGACAGACAGATACAGAGACAGACAGATAGAGAGACAGACAGATAGAGATGATGAAGGATGTCAGGGTTTAGGCTCCAGCTTCTCTTCAGATACTACTGGTCACAGACACACACACCAAAATACACTCTCTTCTTACTTGCTTAAAGTAAATTGAACCTATCATTTGGCAACACACTGATGACTTTGTCACCAAATCTAAAGGAGGTCAGGTTTTAGACACACTGACTGTGTGTGATGGGTGGTTAGGTCTAGTTTGGCCAATAAACACACAGCATGATCTGTAATGATTACATCCAGCAGCCAATAATAACCACTGACCTGTGACCTCATCACTGTGATAACCTGGTGGAATGCACTGCCACAAGACAGTAGCCCAATTAAAAAGGACAGACAGACAGAGAGAGAGAGAGCTCTGGGTGGTCATGGATGACCCAAAATGTTCTCTTTCTCTAGTAACCGTCTCTCTCATCACAGTTTCTTCTCTTCATCTGCTGTCTCTTCTGTGTCTGTGTCTGACTTCATATCTCCCTTTGTCTTCCTGTAGGATCAGTCAGGTTCTGAACTTTCCTTCTAGAAACACACCTTCATAGGGACCAAATCAGCCTGTGTTATGTTAACTGTGTGTTTTTTTTAAATTTGGTTTGTTTCTCCCTTTATCACTCCCTCACTCCCTTTATACATCCACCCCCTCTATCCCTCCCTCTCTCCATCCCTCTGTTAATCCCTCTGTATCCTTCCTCTGTCCCTTCCTCTGCTTCCTCTGTCCCTCCATCTGTCCTTTCCTCTCCTCCTTCCTCTCCTTTTTCCTTTGCATGACATGATGAATGGTTACGAGCTGCTTGACGACAGTCTTCTCAGATGGATGTGAGCTGTAGTTCAAACTGACTGCTGCCACTGAGAGAGGGAGGGATCACGATGAGATGAATGAAGGGGGAGGTAGGATAGAGGGAGCAAGAGAGAGATGGAGGGAAAGAGCAGAAAGAAAGATTGTTCAGGGAAAGCATGAGGTGTGCTCCAGTAATCATGCTTGTTAATGGTCATAACAATGCTGTTCAGCAGGAAAACTGCTACAGTGTACAGCAGTGTGTGTGTGTGTGTGTGTATGTGTGTGTGCGTGTATATTCATAGATGCGTAGTGTGTGTGTGTGCAAAACATGTATTTACTGTGCAGATGGTTTGACAAGGAAATTGTGTTATTTCATAAATTGAATGTTTTTTAGAGTTTGTTGTTGTGTATGTGAGTTAATGTTTGTATTTGTGTGTGTGTGTGTTTGTTTGTTCGCCGTTAGAGATGTGGTAAGAGTGGGCTAATTAGAGTTAAGCTCCATCTGTGTGTGAGCCAGCAAACAGGGTCATTATACAGACCAGCATTAGAGGAGTCTCCAGAGGCTGCTCTCTCTCTTTATTTATTTACCTGTCTCTCTATCTCTCTCTCTCTCTTTATTTATTTACCTGTCTATCTCTCTCTCTCTCTATTTATTTACCTGTCTCTCTCTCTTTATTTATTTACCTCTCTCTCTCTCTCTGTCTCTCTCTCTATGTATTTACCTGTCTCTCTATCTCTCTCTCTATATTTATTTACCTGTCTCTCTATCTGTCTGTCACTATATGTATTTACCTTCTCTATCTCTCTCTCTCTATTTATTTACTCGTCTCTCTATTTCTCTCTCTATATATATGTATTTAAGACACTCAATAGTCGTCCCCCGCTATCCTCGTCTATATGCCTTTACCATGTTTGTAATTCTCACATTTCCCCTTTTTATTCCTTGTATTGTGTACTGTATGACCAGGGGCAGTTCTACACAGGGGCCTACAGGGGCCAGTGCCCCTGTAAAAATGTCCCAGGCACCCCTGAGTTGATTTTTTTTTTGCCACGTTCTTTTTCTTCTTCTAGTAGTCATCATAAAACAAGGAAGGGACATTGCAGCCTTTTTTTCCCCAGTAAATAAAAAAGTGAGAGAAACATATCAAGGTATTGAGAGAGCTGAGGAGCTGGAAGAGGGAGAGCCATTTGTATGATTTTAATGTAAAGCTAAATTTAAGTATTTAACGTTTAAATATCATTTGTTTCCATTATTTAATGTGACCCTCTGATTAAACACTGCCCCCCCCCTTGCCCCCCCCCCCCCCCCCCCCCCCCCAGTAAAATGTGTCAAGCACAGCCACTGCGTATGACTGATTCGAGGATCCGAAAAACTTAGATTTTAGGATCTCACGGCCATTAGAGCTCTTACGCCCTCTGTTGGCCACATCTCGTTCCTGACAAAATTGTCACAGAACGAGGAAGCAAAGTAGACGTCCCAGGTTTCTTCCTACTTCAGTAAGAGATACTACCACTTCTCAACGCGAAAGTTCCTATGATAGTAAAATCATGTCTAATGTCTACGATTCTACTTTTTTATGTATCAGTATTCAGAACTATTTATCATGTCATTGCTCAACCGATTGGTAAACCAACTTGAAGATGGATTAAGTGCCCGGCTAGAGTTAGGCGAAACCAAATAGATTATGAAGGGGTAACTATATACAGTGAAATTATAATCTAAATAAATCATTCTATATTAATGCGTGAGATACATTTCTAAACATCACATAACATTTTAAATACTAATTTTACCATCTTTTAATAAAACAGAAAAATTAATTCAGATCGTTTGTGGTGTTATGGAGTGTGTTCCCCCATTACACCGAAGGAATGCCTTTTCTCCTTCGTCGGTTTGAATGACCAGACAAAGACGAACACACAGGAAGCGCCCTAAGATTGACACACAACAGAGTTGGAACGGTAGCTGGCAGGCTAGCTAGCTTGGTAACTTATAATGATACGGATGAAACGAACTCAGTTTACTTCTATAATTCTGAAAATGAACGACCGTTTGGATCCTATTGAAGAACAAAATTCGACCCCGAGGCGGGAAACGGGCAGAGTTGTTTAACATCAAGAGTTCTGTTGTTTTGGTGCGCTGTTAGCTAGCACTGGCTAAGTCAGCTAGTCTGGCTACGAACGGACTGATGTTTGTATTCAGTCAACTGGTAAGATAACCATATCTGGAAGGTAATAAGAAGCACAACTACAACTTGACATTTGGACTTTCGGATATGAATATGAAGTGTCATGGAATGGTTGGACTTGATTACTATTAGCACGTTAGCTTACGTTAGCTAGCAAGCTAAAAAGACATTTACATTGTGCCACCTACGCAGCTCGCGCTTTTCCCAAACATGTATGAAATGGAGACTCACATATCTTGCCTTTTCCCGGAAATTTTAGCCATAATATTTAGTTATTTGGACGTAAAGGATAAAGGAAGAGTTGCCCAAGTGTGCGCGGCCTGGAGAGACGCGTCCTACCACAAGTCCGTGTGGAGGGGGGTGGAAGCAAAGCTCCATCTACGCCGCGCCAACCCGTCACTGTTCCCCAGCCTGCAGGCGCGAGGTATCAAGAAGGTGCAGATTCTCAGTCTCCGCAGGAGTCTCAGCTACGTCATACAGGGGATGCCCCACATCGAAAGCCTTAACCTTTGCGGATGCTTTAATCTGACAGACAACGGGCTGGGACATGCCTTCGTGCAGGATATCCCATCCTTGCGTGTACTAAACCTCAGCCTTTGCAAACAGATCACGGACTCGAGCCTCGGGAGGATTGCCCAGTACCTCAAAAACCTTGAGGTGCTGGAGTTAGGTGGGTGCAGCAACATCACCAACACAGGCCTTCTCCTGGTCGCCTGGGGCCTGCACAAACTCAAGAGCCTTAACCTGCGTAGCTGCAGACACGTGTCCGATGTAGGCATCGGCCACCTGGCGGGGATGACCCGGAGCGCGGCCGAGGGCTGCCTCTCCCTGGAGCAGCTCACGCTGCAGGACTGCCAGAAGCTCACAGACCTGGCCCTCAAGCACGTCTCCAAGGGCCTGAACAAGCTCCAGGTGCTCAACCTGAGCTTCTGCGGAGGAATCTCTGACGCGGGCATGATCCACCTGTCCCACATGGCTCACCTGTGCAGCCTGAACCTGCGGTCCTGTGACAACATCAGTGACACTGGCATCATGCACCTGGCCATGGGCTCCCTGCGCCTCTCTGGCCTGGACGTGTCCTTCTGTGACAAGGTGGGTGACCAGAGCCTGGCATACCTGGCGCAGGGCCTGTACAAGCTCCGCTCGCTGTCGCTCTGCTCGTGTCACATCAGCGATGACGGCATCAACCGCATGGTGCGCCAGATGCAAGAGCTGAAGACCCTGAACATCGGCCAGTGCGTGAGGATCACCGACAAGGGGCTGGAGCTGATCGCCGACCACCTGACCCAGCTGACAGGGATCGACCTGTACGGCTGCACCAAGATCACCAAGCGAGGCCTGGAGAGGATCACCCAGCTGCCCTGCCTTAAAGTGCTGAACCTGGGCCTCTGGCAGATGACTGAGAGTGAGAAAGTGAGGTGAAGCTTTTCTGAGTGACCAATGGGAGCCTAGCGAGGAGAAGCGGTGACCAATAGGAGCCCAGCGAGGAGAAGCGGTGACCAATGGGAGCCCAGCGAGGAGAAGGGGTGACCAATGGGAGCCCAGCGAGGAGAAGGGGTGACCAATGGGAGCCCAGTGAGGAGAAGGGGTGACCAATGGGAGCCCAGCAAGGAGAAGGAGTGACCAATGGGAGCCCAGCAAGAAGGGGTGACCAATGGCAGCTCAGCGAGGAGAAGCGGTGACCAATGGGAGCCCAGCGAGAAGGGGACACTTCAGGGGTGATCCCTGACGTCCTGGGAGAGACTGGCGGCTGTATCACCTTTAATAACTACCACGCTGTGACTTCCAACATTATCACTATTGTAACATTGTCTTACTGCAATATTCCACCTGATTTTGATAATCATCTCAAATCTTCTGCTTTCTTTCTCTTTCGATACATTCTTGGTTTCTGTAAAGTTTGTACAAGCTAGCTACCTCGTCCATCAACTGGAGTGCCTGGGAAATTCAACCACATTACAGAACACCCTGGCTAACATGTGGTTTGGCCCCTTCAACTTCCCCTTTAATTGTTTACCAGTGTTAAAAAGAAAACAATACAACATACCGTCGCAGGTCTCCATATGAACAAACAGGCTAAATTGTTTTGAACACTGAACACCAAACAGCTGGGATGCCTTCGACGGACGCTTGGAATAAGTCAGTGTGTTTTTGCTACGGTATGTATTTTTTATAATGAATGGCTCTGGTTTAGAACATTGTACTTCAAATTGAAGTGAACACTTTTCTCCATCAATTTTTCCCTTCTAATCCAACTGTTAGTTCGTAGCTGTCTGTTTTTCCCAGGAGTTATTCTGTAAACAGATATGGACTCCCCCTCCCCCCCCCCCCTCTACCTGCTCAACGCTGCCTTTCTGCCCCCTGCCACTCCAGAGAACCGGCCTTCCTGATTGGTTACCAACAACAGGCAAGGCCCCGCCCACTGTGCTCCCAGCAAACAGCCTCAGCCACCATCCTTCCTTCAGCTTAGAAGGAAGGATGCTGTTTAACAAGGGTGATTGAAATTGTTTTATATTCCTACAATAGCGATATTTATGAATTAAAAAGCAGAATACTTTTCATGCTGTGTTGTTTCTTCTATGATTGATTTGGAATCTTATTTCCATGTTTTGTGTCTGTCCATCTTCTGCACAAAGCCTGGCTCATACAAAAGCCTGGCTCATACAAAAGCCTGGCTCATACAAAACAGACACAATACTGTTGATAGGATATATTTATTTACATACATACAAAATGCAAATACTCAAACCAGTCAGTTTTGCTTTTTTTTACACGGTTTGTTAATTATCAACACAGACAAGGCAGTACATCCTTTACAAATGCAAAAAGTGTGAAAATAAAATCAACTTGATAGAAACCCCATCCTTATCAAGGTGTTCCAGATGAAGGGAGCAGACATTAAGGCTAGGATAGAGGCATGGTGGGAGTGGGACACCTGTCACAGGACTAGGTGATCACTGACCACATGAGCCACAGGTGAAAGGTGGAATAACTACCTTGACAAGGTAGACTAAATTGGGTCAAAACTAGACTAGCAACAGTCTCAACTTCTCATTCAGCCAACCCTGGAGAGGATGCATTAGAACCACCAAGCAGAACATTAGAAACGGGAAAGGGCACCAATGCAAAATGGATGTTGTTTCATTAGATTAGGTATTCATTAATATCACACTTGGTGCTGACATGATGTGCCCCTGAGGGTTATAACCTGAACCTTGAGGGTTATAACCCCACACCGTCATCTGTTAAGACCTTAGCACAACCAGTCGCTGCCAACATGAACAACCCAGACAGTGTCCATGTTTGGAGGTTTGGAACCGGTTTCTACTGGTGTGATTTGGGGCATTACCCATAACCACAAGAGAACCATAGACTTGTCAGTCCAACAGTGTGTGTGTGTGTGTGTGTGTGTGTGAGAGAGAGAGAGAGAGAGAGAGATCAGTCTGTCAGTCAGTGCATCTGTGAGAGATCACTCTTTCTAAAAACAACACTGGTGCCTCTGGGAGATACAGCCCCATCAGGTAAAAGTATAAAAAATGACTTAGAAATAAATCTCCCAAACACACAGTCACGGTTTAACAACATTTGTCTTTCACTGTCATTTTTTCTTTTTTGAAACACTTAGAAAAGTTGGTTGTTTCGACACAAATGTTTTACTTTAGTTTTATCAGAAGACACTGAAACGCATCAGCCATTTTGTTCAAAGGGACAGAGAGCTCCTCCAGATTCTGTGCAAACATTCAATGCATATATCCATACGGTAAACATCATACAGTTATTTATATATATATATATATATATTTGTGTATGTGTATATATCAATAGAACATGACTTTACTGTCACACTGCTTTACATTTCACATGTTTTTTTGTTAGGATTTTTTCTTTAACGGAACTCACATCTTCCACGAGTCACCTTAAAGCAGTCACTGCACAGATTTAGTTTTATTTACAAACTGATAAAAAGGTCTAAATATGTCAACGTGTGATTTTTAAGTTGTTGTTTTTTAGGCCTTCAAATAACATTTTTTCAACGAAACTCCTGAAGACATTTGCATTGCCCTGAACATTCTAATCAACAAGACCATCAACAACAACAAAAAACTGACTTGTATCTTTAATATAAACTTTGGATGACATGGGATCAGGTTTTTTCCATGTGTGACATCCTCATGCCGTAGCAGCATCAGGACACAGGCTGCTACGCTGCAGGCCAACGTCCTGGAGTTCCACTGCTGGGCCATGCACATGCCAAGACCACTCTAGAACTCTCTGAAAACATCCATCACTGCAGACCACTAACACCTGGCCACCATGTGCAAAAACTATGAGGAAGCAAAGCTGCTCTGCTCTGCTGTCTGTCTGTCTGCAAGGAGGGAAGCTAGACTGACACTAAAGCTCCAAATCAACCAGCAGACCATCCTACACTTCCTGTCAGGATGTCCAATCCAAGCTCCTACAACACAGCAGCCAATCAGAGAGAGGTCAGTCTGAAACCCTGCCCTAACACTGACTAACCTGGCACCAAAACACAACCTGAAACTCAAACATAATGAGAAGCATGCAGTTTTTGTTTGATTGTTTAAATCAGTTGTTTCCAAAAGGTTTGTGACCGTTTTCCAAGCGCCATGCTTATGGTGTCCCAGCCCAGGGAGAGAAGTGCACCGGCCCCAAGATGAAACAGAGGGACCACAGTAGATATGGCAGAGCAACAGAGGAGCCTCCACAACCTGTGCTGTGCCTTGGAACCCAATGAGATCCTGCTTCTCCTGGGACATGGTGAGCTTTACCTGGACAGGACCTAGTGGTTTCTGGTGGTTTTCAGGTGAGTTCAGGTATGACGTTCTAACAGTAGGAAGGTCATGAGAGGGGATGTCAGCAGGACTCCTCCAGGGCGTTGACCACCTGCTCCAGGATGTCAGGACAGAGGTCAGCGATCTGCTGCAGCACAGCGTTGGCAAACTGCTGCAGCTCTCCACTCTCCCGCTCGCACTCCTCCACCTCCCACTGTAACTGGAGGGACAGCAGGGGCGTTAATGAACCAGAGAGAGAGAGAGAGAGAGAGAGGGAGAGACAGAGGGAGAGGGGAGAGGATAGAGAGGAAAGAGAGAGAGAGAGAGAGAGAGGGAGAGGGAGAGAGAGAGGAGAGGAGAGAGAGAGGAGAGAGAGAGAGAGAGGGAGAGGAGAGAGAGAGAGGGGGAGAGAGTGAGAGAGTGAGAGAGAGAGAGAGAGAGAGAGAGAGAGAGAGAGAGAGAGAGAGAGAGAGAGAGAGAGAGAGAGAGAGAGAGAGAGAGAGAGAGAGAGAGGGGGAGAGTAATACCTGCTCTGTGCTCATCTTCTGCAGCTCCTCCTCCCAGCCTGGGGGGTTGCTACGGTGATAGTGGGGGGGTGGGACTAGGTGGCTGAGGATGTGTGGGTCACGGTCATGGCAGAGGTCGGTCAGGTGGGCGATGTAGAGCTTCAGTTTACCTCGGTTTTGGGACAGGACTAGGAGAGGGGGGATCATCTACACACAAACAGAAGGACAGGGTGGGGGTGGTCATGAGAGCTGCAAGGACCCAACACAGGAGCCCCCCAAATGGGGCGCTGCACACAGAGGAACACACATGGGGCGCTGCATGCAGAGGAACACACATGGGGCGCTGCACACAGAGGAACACACATGGGGCGCTGCATGCAGAGGAACACACATGGGGCGCTGCATGCAGAGGAACACACATGGGGCGCTGCATGCAGAGGAACACACATGGGGCGCTGCACACAGAGGAACACACATGGGGCGCTGCATGCAGAGGAACACACATGGGGCGCTGCATGCAGAGGAACACACATGGGGCGCTGCATGCAGAGGAACACACATGGGGCGCTGCATGCAGAGGAACACACATGGGGCGCTGCATGCAGAGGAACACACATGGGGCGCTGCATGCAGAGGAACACACATGGGGCGCTGCACACAGAGGAACACACATGGGGCGCTGCATGCAGAGGAACACACATGGGGCGCTGCATGCAGAGGAACACACATGGGGCGCTGCATGCAGAGGAACACACATGGGGCGCTGCATGCAGAGGAACACACATGGGGCGCTGCATGCAGAGGAACACACATGGGGCGCTGCACACAGAGGAACACACATGGGGCGCTGCATGCAGAGGAACACACATGGGGCGCTGCATGCAGAGGAACACACATGGGGCGCTGCATGCAGAGGAACACACATGGGGCGCTGCATGCAGAGGAACACACATGGGGCGCTGCATGCAGAGGAACACACATGGGGCGCTGCATGCAGAGGAACACACATGGGGCGCTGCATGCAGAGGAACACACATGGGGCGCTGCATGCAGAGGAACACACATGGGGCGCTGCATGCAGAGGAACACACATGGGGCGCTGCATGCAGAGGAACACACATGGGGCGCTGCACACAGAGGAACACACATGGGGCGCTGCATGCAGAGGAACACACATGGGGCGCTGCATGCAGAGGAACACACATGGGGCGCTGCATGCAGAGGAACACACATGGGGCGCTGCACACAGAGGAACACACATGGGGCGCTGCATGCAGAGGAACACACATGGGGCGCTGCATGCAGAGGAACACACATGGGGCGCTGCATGCAGAGGAACACACATGGGGCGCTGCACACAGAGGAACACACATGGGGCGCTGCACACAGAGGAACACACATGGGGCGCTGCATGCAGTGGAACACACATGGGGCGCTGCATGCAGAGGAACACACATGGGACGCTGCATGCAGAGGAACACACATGGGGCGCTGCATGCAGAGGAACACACATGGGGCGCTGCATGCAGAGGAACACACATGGGGCGCTGCATGCAGAGGAACACACATGGGGCGCTGCATGCAGTGGAACACACATGGGGCGCTGCATGCAGAGGAACACACATGGGGCGCTGCATGCAGAGGAACACACATGGGGCGCTGCATGCAGAGGAACACACATGGGGCGCTGCATGCAGAGGAACACACATGGGGCGCTGCATGCAGAGGAACACACATGGGGCGCTGCATGCAGAGGAACACACATGGGGCGCTGCACGCAGAGGAACACACATGGGGCGCTGCATGCAGTGGAACACACATGGGGCGCTGCATGCAGAGGAACACACATGGGGCGCTGCACACAGAGGAACACAAATTCCCATGTTGGTATGACTTGAGAGCTTCCTTAGCATGTGCTGAAGTCTGGGATTAAGCTCAGCTTCATCCTGGAATCTTGTGTTGGAACACACGGCTGCCCCTAACCAATCAAACGCAGCCCCCAGACCAACATTTCCTGACCTGGGTGCAATGGCTGGGAACTAGTAATTTAGCAACACTTCACTTGACAAAGACTGGAAACATGCAGCAAACACTGGATATGCATTACACAGCATGACAGCATCACATGAGACAGCATCACATGAGACAGCATCACATGGCACCAAGGACAAGTCACAGTACAGGTAGCCCACAGGAGGAGGAGAGGAGGTGATGGAGAGAGAGCAGCGAACAGGCCGGGCAGATGAAAGGAACAGATGAGTCTGCCGTTCATGCTCACCATTCTGAACAACATGGCTGAGAGAGAAGGGGAGAGCACAGGGCTGGCTAGGCCCAAATACCCTCCTCATCATCCTATAGGATGGGTTTCAGGCAATCGCAGCATTAAAAGAGAACATCTGGTTAGTGCATGGAACTGTGGTAGGAGCAGAAGGCAGGTCCTGGTACTTAAGAGAACAGCTCTGGGGGTTGGACCTGGTCTACAGCAGGATTCTTAGATGACCACTGGCTCTGAGCTTTCAGAGGAATCACCACCTGAGGCTCAATAGGGAGCTGACAGAGCTGCCCAGGGGGCACCCACCTGATCTGGAGAGGGTTTGTGATTGGTCTGGTCAGGGGCAGTCTTCAGGTGGTCGTCCTCATAGTTGTCGGCCATGAGCTTCATCCGGTTCTGGGTCTGGAGAAGAGCCAGATCAGCACGAGACACAAAGTGCTGCCTTCATCACTCTGCACTGAAGGAATGTAGTGACCTAACCCAGGTCATGTGATGAGGTTATGACCCAGGTCATGTGATGAGGTTATGACCCAGGTCATGTGATGAGGTTGTGACCCAGGTCACGTGATACGGGAGGCTTCACCTGCTGTTTGAGCTGCTGCACCAGCCGGTCCTTCTCCCTCTTCAGCAGGGCCACCTCGTCCTGCGTCTTCTTCTTCTTGGAGGAAGACAGCTCCAGCAGGGCGATGTTGGCGTCCTTCTCACTGATAGCTGCCAGCAGCGCCTCCTGTCTGTGGGGAGGAGGAAGACAGTTGAGCTCCTCAGCCAGAAGGTAACAGAGACAGCCTGGCCGTCATCCTGCAGCCTGGAGCTCACAGGCACTCAACCACAGTCAGGAAAAAGATGTGTATCTTTTAACGTGGCTGGAGGTGTTTAGGTGTGTGTATGCATGACAGTCTTACTTCATCTCTAACACCTCCTCCAGGTGCTTGCGTCGCTCTGCGCGCAGCGTGGTGAGGTGGGCCTCCTTCTCACACAAGGACTGCTGTGTGGACGACAGCTTGGCCCTCATGGACTCCAGCTCCTGCTTCACCTTCTCCATGGCTGCTAGCAGCTCCTCCATCTGGCACGCACACACACACACACACAAATGCAGACATGCACACACGGACACACAGATTGAAGGTGTGTGATCTGCTTCCTACGTTCCAGCCATGTTTAGATGATCAAAAGCACTTGGGGAGGGGAAGGGCTTGGGGAGGGGAAGGGCTTGGGGAGGGGAAGGGCTTGGGGAGGGAAAGGGCTTGGGGAGGGGAAGGGCTTGGGGAGGGGAAGGGCTTGGGGAGGGGAAGGGCTTGGGGAGGGGAAGGGCTTGGGGAAGAGTCAAGGACACACCTACTACACGCCATGTATTACTGGACTAAGGAGCACCTACATTTATCTGGCGCTTACGAAGAAATCACACAATCACAGTTCTGGATCCTTGAGCCACTAACCACCAAGCTCTTTCTTCTGTCTGTCATACTTGAGGCAGCTTTGGAGGCAGTGCACTGATTGGTAAGTCGTGGCCAGATAAAGCCAGAGGGGTGACAGTAGTGGGAGGAGGGGTAACAGCATACCTTAGACCACTGAATGTGGACGTGGTTGGACTCATGCAGTGGTTTGAGTGAGTGCTTCTGAGGCGGCAAGTCGCAGAGAGAAAACAGGACAACATGAGAGAGAACACACCAGAGAGGAGGAGGAACAGCAGAGTGTGGAACAGGTGGAGGGAGGTGGACTGGGCACACCTTCACTGCCCACTGAGAGGAAGATAGGAGACGGAGAGAAGAAGCAGGAGCTGGGCTTGTGTGTGTATGTGTGTGTGTGTACCTGTTTCTCCTGGTGGTTCCTGGTGGCCTCCTCCTGAGCCAGCACCATCTCCCTCTCTGCGGTGATCTGGACGCTCTCCCTCAGAGCCTCCTCCAGCTCCTCGATGCGCTCCGTCTTGGCACGCAGAGACTCCTGCAGTAGTGACACACACACACATGCCATCACACACACACTACAAAGTTTGCCACCAGCACCACCCTCCCTCCAACATAATAACCCCATCACACCTAAGTGACACACTACAGCATGTAACCCTGTCTCCCCATCTCTCTCTGTCCCAGTTGAACACACACACCCTGATCAGGTGGGAGCTCTCTGAGATGTTGTCCTCACACACCTTGATCTGGTGGGAGCTCTCTGAGATGTTGTCCTCACACACCTTGATCTGGTGGGAGCTCTCTGAGATGTTGTCCTCACACACCTTGATCTGGTGGGAGCTCTCTGAGATGTTGTCCTCACACACCTTGATCTGGTGGGAGCTCTCTGAGATGTTGTCCTCACACACCTTGATCTGGTGGGAGCTCTCTGAGATGTTGTCCTCACACACCTTGATCTGGTGGGAGCTCTCTGAGATGTTGTCCTCACACACCTTGATCTGGTGGGAGCTCTCTGAGATGTTGTCCTCACACACCTTGATCTGGTGGGAGCTCTCTGAGATGTTGTCCTCACACACCTTGATCTGGTGGGAGCTCTCTGAGATGTTGTCCTCTCTCTTGCGGGCCTCGTCCACCAGACGGGCGTTCCGGCTCTTCTCCACTTGCTCTTTGTGCTTGAGGGATGCCACCTTCTTACTCTGGTCTTTACTCTGCCTGCAAGGCAGCATGGGATAGAGGAGGACTTGTTTAGATCCTCCCGGACAGAGAGGAGCAGAGATGGAAAATGATGGGGAGGAGTAGTGGGTGCGGGGAGAGGAGATAGAGATGAGGAGAGTGGAACTAACCTGGAGGCCTGACTGTTGGGGTGACAGACGTCCAGTCCAAAGAGAAGAAGAAGAGAGAGAAAACCACAGGTTCAGACAGTAGGAAGACAAGCAAGTGCAGAGAGGAGGAGGGAGAGGGGGGAAGAGAGAGAGGAGGAGAGGGCAGAATGCTAGGCCATCACACACCTGTTAGGACACTACTGATTTGTTCCACACACACACACACCTCTCCAGCTCGTTTATCTTCCTGTCCTTGTCGTTCTTCTCATTCTCCATCTCTCTTAAGATCTCCAACAACCGGTCCACCTCAGCCTGGGCTTTCCCAGAATCCTCTTTGTGGCGTGCTACTTCCTGTTCCAGGTTGTTGATGCGTTCAGCCAGCTCTGTGTTAGCCTGGGCCTCCAGTGCTGCGCTCTGAGCCTGATAACCCAACAACAAGACTCACACACTGAGCCTGACAGCACAACAGACAAACACACACATGGCCCTGCTCCTTCCCAGGGTGCTTTGCGACACCTCACCCTCTTCAGCTGGTGCTCCATTTTATGGCCCTCCTCTCTCTTCTGCTCCAGGGCGATCTCCAGGCTCTTCAGCTTGGAGTCCTTCTTCAGACTGGATGAAGCCAGGGACGAGGCGTGTTCCTTCAGGTCCAACAGACTGGTCTGGGTGGACGGTCACACACACAATACCAAGAGAAACACTTTAGATTCTCACACATTGCACTTTGCCAGAAGTACATAAAATCTTTGCAATGTATTTCCTGGTGTGTGTGTGTGTGCGTGTCACACCTCTCGGTCTGCAAGGTCTCCCTGCAGCATGCTGACTCTCTCCTTCAGCTCCTTCAGCTCCTTCTTGTTGCTCTCCGTCTCCTCTGTCTTCTCCCTGTCGTCACGATCTCTCTGCTCCTTCAAACGCTCAATGATCCGCTCCTGCACACACACACACCCATGTGGCACCATCATGCTGTGTTCAATCATTTCACACATACACACACACACAAACACACACACACACAGGTACCTTCTCAGCGAGGGACTCCTCCAGGGTGGTGAGGGCTGTGTCGGTGTTGGACGTGTCGGTCTGGAGGGACTTGACCCTCTCCTTCAGGCTGCCCATCTGCTTCTCCTTGTCCCTCAGCTGCTCCTGGAGGTTCTCAATCTACAGGAAACACACACACACACACACACTGAGTGACAAATAGCAGAGTGACACATAACTTACATTTAAATGAGGAGAACATGGTCAGAGCAGTTGAGAACTGTTTAACGCACCTTCTTCTGCAGCACGTTGACCTTGCGCTCCTTAACATCCAGCATGTCCTTGAGATCGTGGATCTCTCCGTTCAGAGTGCCCTTCTCCTCCGACACCTCCTGGATCTGCTTGCTTTTCTTGTTGAGCGTGGCCTCCTTCTCTTCCAGGCGGAGACGCAGAGCATCCACCTAGCAGGCAGGGCAGGGCAGGGCAGGGCACAGCTGCTACATGACACTGACATGTTGCTAGGATCCAGTGTAACCTTCTGAACAATGGCTAGACCCCAGAGGCTCTGTGTGTGTGTGTGTGTGTGTGTGTGTGAACACCTCTGTCTGCAGGATGGCAGCACGCTGCTCCTTGGCGGTGAGGGACTCCTTAAGCACCTCGATGTGCTGCTTGCTGTCAGAGAACTGGTTAGTGAGAGTCTCCAGCTTGGTCCTCAAGCCCAGCAGCTCGGCATCCTTCCTGGACAGATCCTGCTTCACCTGGTCCATCTGAGATGAGGAACGAGGGGCAAGCAGGAGAACACAAGGACAGGAAGAATTCCAACAGTTCCCCAATAATTCATGCACTTAACTTCTTGTGGTATCTACATTTACATTTAGTCATTTAGCACACGCTCTTATCCAGAGCGACTTACAGTAAGTACATTCCCCCCGAGGCAAGTAGGGTGAAGTGCCTTGCCCTAGACAGGCCCTAGGACACAACGTCATTTGGCTCGGCCGGGAATCAAACCGGCAACCTTCCGATTAATAGCCGATTCTCTAACCGCTCAGCCATCTGACCCCCAAATCTGTCAAACTTTGATGTTGTGATATTGGTAGTGTCTTGTAACAGACTGTTCCTTGGGGTTAATCCCTGTAACGTTATCGGTTATCTGCTTCACTTACTTCAGTATCTGCTGTTTTGTATACTTCTATGGATAAAAGCCTTTTTCAGAACATTAAACTATTCTGTTCTCCGGTGAGAGACATATTTGAGACAAAACTTTGACCTGATGAGGCAGCCTCTACATCATCTCATCCCCCAGTTCAGAACTAAAGTAGGATTATACACAGCCGTTGTGGTGCTCGGGTTCAGAACCCCCTCTGGCCTGGCAGAGCTGCACGGGTGGAGTCCCCCCTCACCTTGTTCTTCATGAACTTGGTGTGGGAGCGGTACAGCTCCATCTGCTTCATCTCCTCCTGACGCTCCTCACAGCTCAGCCCGCTGGACTGGAGCTTCAGCAGCTCCTCCTCCAGCTCTCTCAGGCCTCGCTCCATGGACATGAGTTTAGCATCCTGGCCAGGGGAGAGAGGGGTCAACACACACACTCACGGAAACACACAGGACACACACAGGACACACACAGGACACACACAGGACACACACAGGACACACACACACGGCCCCACACACAGGACAGCTCACCTTCATGTCGATGACGGTCTGCAGAGCCTTGGTCTTTATGGACTCTGGGGTTCCTTCGTAGCGTCGATGCAGCTCCTGGAATAGGCACAACAGAGCAATCAGTTAGCACCATGAATGAAGGAGAACAGAGTGAACCTCTCTTGTCCTCCGCCCACCTCTCTCAGGGCAGCCGTCTCTCGCTCTCTCTGGTCCAGCAGGCTCTCCAGGTGGTGACGGTGCATCTCAGCGTCCGCCAGCCTCCTGGTCCTCTCCTGGTCCTCCTCCGAGGCCTTGGCAGACGGACCTGCAGACCAACACCAGGCTGTCACTCATCTACCTCAAACCCCCAGTCGCACACTACAGGACAGCTCCTCTTTCACAATGTGAACATGGCAGAGTAAGCCTGTATGTGACTTTGTGCATGTATCTCCATGCAGGGCACCTTTGCTCTGCAGCATCTCCAGCAGCTTCTTGATGGACTCGTCCCTGGCGCCCAGGGTCTGCTTCTGGGTGTCGATTCTCAGCTCCATCTCCTCCAGGGTCCTTCTCAGGAGAAACAGCTCCTTGGTCTGCCGCTCGTGCTCTGCCTGCAGCCGGCGGTGGTTCTCCTCAGTGGGTTCAGAGGTCATGGCAAGGTCGCGACCCTGGAGGGCTGGGTCCTGCTGTAGCAGCTGGTTCAAGTCCCTCTGGATCCTCAGCTCGTCCTGCAGAGCCTGCACTGTCATCTGGAGGTGCTGCACACACACACTGGGATTAGTGCATCTCTGTGTGTGTGTGTGTGAGTGTATGCTGTGTGTACAAGGGGACTAGAACACACACCAGTCTCTCACTAGTTTAAGATGAACACTCCTCGCTAACACAACCCCCTCTACTCCTTTCTCACACTCCCCTTTCTCTCACCCCTCTCTCTCTACCCCCACCCTCCAGATAAGGCTGACTGACTGATCTCTCCTCATCTCTCTCTCTCTCTCTCTCTCTCTCTGTCTCTCTGTCTCTCTCTCTCTGTCTCTCTCTCTGTCTCTCTCTCTGTCTCTCTCTCTGTCTCTCTCTCTGTCTCTCTGTCTCTCTCTCTGTGTCTCTCTATCTCTCCTTCTCTGGCTCGCTCCTCTCTTCCTTGTTTTGCTATTCATCCTGTTTTTTAACCCTCCTTTCTCTCCCTCTCTTTCTCAACCTCCCACTGGATTCCAGTGCAGCACTGGGGTCTGTCTGGACAGACACACCAGGCTCATGCCTCAAGAACACAGGCTAAACATAGTCATACAGTGTCAATGGATTTTGAAACACCAAAATCCATTGTTGAACTTCATAGATGTAGGACAGGACCGGGAGACTAGCTGTTGGCCGTCATGGAGACATATAGTGATGCTGCAGACTGGCCATGTTAGCCCACTCACTCAAACCCTCCCCAGGAGCAGCAGAACGCACCATGACACATGCAGTAACACGCACCATGACACATGCAGTAACACGCACCATGACACATGCAGTAACACACCATGACACATGCAGTAACACGCACCATGACACATGCAGTAACACGCACCATGACACATGCAGTAACACGCACCATGACACATGCAGTAACACGCACCATGACACATGCAGTAACACGCACCATGACACATGCAGTAACACGCACCATGACACATGCAGTAACACGCACCATGACACATGCAGTAACACGCACCATGACACATGCAGTAACACACACCATCACATGCACACCAAAACATCAACTACACAAAGCTCTAAGACAACACTCACACACATTCACCAATCTCACACACACAGGCAAGCATTTTCACACACACACACACACACACACACACACACACAAACAAGCTTGGCAGCACGAGGGGGTGAATGGTTAGACTAACGTGGTGATTACCCAGATGTCTGTGTGTTTGTGGAGTTGAGGATGGGGGTGGGGTTAACAATATGAAAACAGGCATCTTGGAATTAGAGCACCCAGTGATTAGCCTGCGCTGCTAGGGCATTACTAAGAACCACAACCCAGCAGGAGAAGGTGACTCAGCCAGCTAGCCACACACACACACACATATATACATTCACGCACGCACACACACACACACACACACACACATATATATATATATATATGCACGCACACACACACACTCTGGCCTGCCACTTCACTCCAGTCATGCTGACTTTCAATGAGTCCTCCTTAAGTCAACTTAACGCAACAGGGAGATGACTACTAGCCAGCTAGGCCAACGGAAAGCCCTTTCACTGGCGAGGGTGGTATTTATACCTGAGGAGTGAGTTAACACAAACACAGCCCTAACACAGACAAGCAGCCTTTACACACACACACAGTGGGAGTGTCTGCACACACACACACACACACACACACACACACAGTGCTGAACAGAGAGCCTCTACCTGCCATCAAAGTCCCCTGTCTGAAGCATGTGACTACAACACACACGTTGAATCTGCACACACGGGCAGTATGGTCCTCCCGTCAGCTAATGTGGAGTGATCATCCCAAGAGACACTCGTTCTGCTTCTCCTGCCTCCTCTCTCTCCTGCCTGCCTCCTCTCTCCCCCTCTCTTCTCCTGCCTCCTCTCTCTCCCTCTATTCTCCTGCCTCCTCTCTCTCCCTCTCTTCTCCTGCCTGCCTCCTCTCTCCCTCTCTTCTCCTGCCTCTTCTCTTCTGCCTGCTTCCTCTCTTCTCCTGCCTGCCTCCTCTCTCCCCGTCTTCTCCTGCCTCCTCTCTCCCCCTCTCTTCTCCTGCCTGCCTCCTCTCTCCCCCTCTCTTCTCCAGCCTCCTCTCTCTCCCTCTCTTCTCCTGCCTCCTCTCTCTCCCTCTCTTCTCCTGCCTCCTCTCTCTCCCTCTCTTCTCCTACCTCCTCTCCTCCACGCATCTATCTGTGGAACATGCAGGGATGCAGCCATTAAACTAACACCCTGTTTGATCTGTAAAGCGGCAGCCTATAGCAGCACGTAAGAGGATTAACTTCTGGATGTGCCTAAAGCTGCCTCAAGCCGATGGAGAGGGAGGGAGAGTAGAGGGACACCTGTGATAGGCTGGGTCACAGACTAGGTAGGCACAGACATGATGCAGACAGAAAACCCCTCTCCAGTAAGAGCCAGGGGTGCTCTAGGTTGAACCCCCTCTACACCTGCCAGCTGACAAGTGTAGAACAGAGGGAACATGGGGCTCTGAGGACCATGTCAGCGATGTCCTCACACACACCTGGGCTTCGTCTTGCATCACGCGGTACTGCTCCTTCCAGACGGTGATCTTGGAGACCTCGTCCTTCCTCAGCGCCCTCTCCTTTTTCAGCTCGGGGCTCCAGAAGGTCTTGATGGAGTTCATGGAAGAGCTCAGCTTGCTCTCCTTCACCTCCACCTCGCGCCGCAGCAGCTCGTTCTCATGCAGGACCTTGGGGAGCAGGGAGATGTGGAGATGCACATATACATGCTGATGTACACAAGGAAGATCCATAGGTCACAAATGATACTGAACAGCTTGTCATTATTTTCTTGTGTGTTCTGACCACTGACAGGCTGTCGCTGGGTCTAGTACCTCTTTGAGTTGGGCCTGTAGATCCAAGATGGTGTTGTCCCGGGCCTGCCTGAGAGAGTGGGGCACAGTGGAGGCCATGTGGTGATCCCCAAATGCCAGGGAGTCACCTGACATCATGCTTCCAGGCAACATAGCATTGCCTGGGACCGAGGCTGCAATATTGGGGGTGCTGGCAGCCCCACCCCCGGCCCCGGCCCCGCCCCCGGCCCTGCCTCCGTACGTCACTCTCTGCCGGCCCATTGTGGTCATCATCCGCCCATCGTTCTTGGGCAGGTGATCGGTGGCCATGGCGACCTCGTTGTCGCTCAGGTACATGGGTCCGGAAGTGGCGTAAGCAGCGTTGAGAGACTGGATGTTTTCCATGGAGAGGGTCTTTCCCCCAGCCCCTCCAGGACCGCCCCCGCTCCCGCCTGTGCTGTTGGTGCGCCGGTGCCCCATCCGGGGGGAGCGGGGCAGGCGGGGGGAGCGGCTGGAGCCCTGGTTACCACTGCTCCCGCCATCTCTGCCCCCACTGTGGTTGGCATCCCCTCTGCCCACTGAACGGGCACTGCCATACATATTCACCAAGAACTGGTGCTGCGGCAGGGAGCGTCTAATGTGTCTGTGTCTGAAGCAGCAGATCTCAACAGTTATACAGAGGTTTCTCTCTGCTACTGCTTTACCTGGAGTCAGAAAAAACACTGTTCATCATCAACATCTGCTCTGTCGCTTTGTGCATCCACGTCTAAGAGCTGCTGCCTCAGAGTGACCTGTTAGGAGGAAGAAAAAGCAAGTATGAGCAAAACATCCCTACCACCATCCACACACTACATAGCTACATCTAGGCCCATCCACATTATGCATAGATGACAGCTGGGATGTTAAACTGTAGATCTGATTGCAGTATGGTCACAACCCCTAAATGAGCCTGTGATGGACAGCTGAACAGTGAGAGGCTCACAAATCAGTCAAAATTGGTTACCATGTAAATGATATGGTTCATACAAACTCAAAGTCCTGGTCTGATTATGGTGATCATTTTGACAAGAACCGTTAAAGATATTTAGGGCGAATGAGTACAGGCTGCACTGCCAACTGGCCTTCTTGGCAGACTACACACTCGACAGACACGCAGCTCCTTTCGGTCTTTTAATTTGGATGGACGGTAAGGGGTTCGACCCTCGGGGTTAACTGTGCAACGCGGCGACTGTACAATCCACTATCCCACTGGCTGCACACGCTTTACAGTGGTGTAATGGGCCTGGCTTGAACGCTAGAGTTAGCTGGCTAGGCTAACCGCCTAGGTGCTTTCTTGCGATACAATGTAGCAAAACCAGTATTGCTATGCTGAATGATGATAGTGGATTAAGTTTGACCAGACTCATATGTTGCGAATTCTGCTTGATATAAATGCATATGTAGCTTGCAAAAAACTAATCTGTTTCTGTTGACACGGGAAAAGGTGGAAAAAGGGCTTGTCTACGGTCACTAGAAAAGAAAAAACGCTTCACTAGGGAGCTCGTTAAACTGGTGAAATAAATTACCGACAAGCGAAAGAGTCGGAAATGTGATTGTGCCATTAATGCCAGCTATGCTCTGATCAAGCCTTGAAAAGCTCAATATAGACATTTGCCAACCATAGGTAAAAGCGGATGCCTTCGTTCGGAGACACCCAAAGCTCCCGATTCCATTCTTGTCCTCTTCCTCCTCCATTGCTTCGAGGATAACCATAATAAACGGTTTTATTTGTTGGGGGGGAAAAGCCATTCCTGTTACACAAATCCTTATAAAAAGGCAATGTAACCGACAAGAATGCTTAAAGATGTATACATCTTATCCGTAACATGCATGGAAATGCAATCTCAATAGCCTACGTTAAGCAGAATCGTGGGGTATTTTTTCGCAAACACAATGATGATGAAAACCACTGTTTTCAAAGCAAACTACCTTTTCGTCTGTCCAAAGAGGGTCAAATCATTGCTTAGAATCCTGCGTCAAGTGGAAAACGGATACAAAATCAGACATTTTCCTTTATTTCCTCGATATGTATCTATCAGATTTTCCCATCTTTTTCCAGCAAAACCAGTGGCTTTGGACAGCTTGGGCGCCTCAGTGACGTCAAGCCCGCCGCTATGCGCGTTCATGCCAGTCACCGCCACGCTTGAATCTCAAATGCGCGCACTCATCTTCTCAGATCCAAAAATTCAAGGTTCGGACATTCAGGTTGCTCAAATTCCAACAGTAAAATTCTTATGAACAATCGATCACATTGTAAAGCATTGGAGCCCACCACCAATCACTTAAAAATGAACACACATTTGAACTGGAGATGGTTGAGCTATTTTATGTTAGGTTTAGGTTAAGGTAATCTTATGTCTGTAGTAATAATAATATTATATGATATTATCAGACAGAAATATTCACAATTATATCAGTATTTTTTACGGTGAGTATAAATGAGTAAATGAATTATGTATTTGCGTAGAATTCATCTCCAAGAAGGCCCATTGGTCTACCAGAGTATTTTCCTTTAGAGGAGGTTGTTTCATGAAGGTTTCCTTGAACACCTCCGTGGTCATCCTTATGGACAGTGGTTATGTCCACGGATACATTTAGTTCAGCAGATCCAGATGTATTGTTGTGAGTCCTGATTCAAGGACGGATCATCCTAGGCAATTACTGTTCAAGACTTCGGGGATTGTGCGTTCAATCTCCGGTTTCAGGCTTGACCAGTAGGGGGCACAGATGGTTTGTCTATTGCACTACTGTCAGCGGCCTCTGTTCTTAAAAGGACCGTGTTTTTGCGTTCAAAAGCACAACATTCTCTCGTACTTAAATGTACAAGGACATCGTTAGCATATCTTCTTGTTAAAATTGTTAAGTGATATTCACTATACTGAGTTTGTTCCCGGACGAAGGTAATTATGAAACCAGTCTGCAACCAGTGTCTGTCGCTATGGCCCTTAAAAGTCTAGTCTCAATGACCACAGGATGTAGTACGGGGGTCCTTCTGCAGAGTTGGACATGTGCTAGACATTTCAGAAGATGTTTGTATTATAAAACTAGGGGACATTGTATACACCCATTGGCTAATGTGCACTACAGAGTAATGTACAATGTGTTTGTGACAGTGCACCGATATGCTCTGCTTGCATGTCATATGCCACTTGCCATTGGTAAGTATAGATGAGAAGCGCACCCAACAGCACACCTGATGTGGTGAGGTCATTTCACCCAGAGACGCAGGCGCTCTGGGTAGCTAGACCAGAACATTTCGCCATCATCATTTAGGGTAAGAAACGGAATAAACTGAAAGACCACGGTTATGTAGCCAATACGAACATAGGATTGTGAGGAACTGTACCTAAACGTGGAGGGAAATTCTTAAGGTGAGGTCCTATTTTTTATGTATTTGCGTAGAATTAATCTCCAAGAAGACACATTGGTCCAGCTACTAGTCTAGCTAGCTACAGAGTACTAGCACGTAGCAACGACGTAACACAACGTTGGCGTTAGCTACGGTAGCTGCAGTTAGCTATTTGTGTAAATGTAAATGTTGTTGTGAACACTCGAGCAGCTAGTCGTTTTCATTAGTCAATGACATTTGCTACAGGATATTAACAAACGAGGGACAATATAGGTGAGCAATCTGTTTTTCGTCCGGGTACAGAAGGTTTCAGCTAAGAAATCTGCAATCCAGTAGGGGGAGTGCTATTTCGAAGCCACGGTAGGTAGCTAGCTACAGCCTGACGTTAACTAGCTTAGCTGCAAACGAAGAGCGTTAGCTAGAGGGTGTAGCAGAAGAAGGCGGTGTGGTATAACGCTAATAGGCCTTCATTAGCTGGCACAGAGAGAGAGGCCCGCTTCGCCGCCCTACTCAGTCATAAAATAGTGCATCCAGTGCTGGGGGACATTCCAACCGGCTTCTTGGTCTAACGACGTGCCTGATTCTTTCACCGGTGATGTACTGTTTTGGATGTAGCGTTAGAATGATAAGGCGTTCAAGTTAACCGTGAGTTAGCGTAAGTAGCAATTTATGGGGAAACCAACCCGCCGTTATGGAAACGCGGAACTGTCATTTACTAGCTAGGCAGCTCGCTAGACAACTAGCCACCCCTATCGTCTTACTTAGACGGTTTGGTTAAGCTAACGCTAGCTAAGCAAGCTAACAAAGAACCTCCGTTTTGTATTTGCTAGCGCTAGCCAGCTAAGTAGCAACTGAGATTGAACTCCCTTCTCGATTACAATGGTTAAAGGGTGTAGTGTAGTGCATCTTTTTATTTATCAAATTGGATAATGTCGGATAGTGTGCAGTTACGATTGTATTTTTTGTATCAAACTAGCTAGCTGGGTCACACAATTGATACCAATGCTATCATGACTCCTATATTGCTAAATGCAATTTAGTCTGAGAATCACACGCAGTTTTGCCATTTAAATCACCGGCGAGGTCGAGATGAGAGACAGGCACCAAACAAGGTTTTAGCGTCCAGAATGTGTCATTAGCTTGCCTATTTCTGTGACTGTTTGAATGTCTATTGAAAGTGTGTAGTTTGTAAGACAATGTGTTTTTTTGCTAACGCGTCTCACGATTTTTGTGAAAGTTAACTCGAAATGGGTAATGTCATGTTTTCGTTTCTCACGTCCCAAAAGTTATTATACTGTAAAATTGAACCACGCTTTGCGATGGATATTTGCATTTGAACTGCAGCTTACTGTCAGTCGAAGCTACAGGTTTATACATTATGTTTCATTTCACGTTCAGTTAGCTAATCTGTACTGTAAATTCCGAAACAACAGCTACAAGTTCAACTCTCAACCAACACCAGACACATAATAAGTCAGTATGCGAAACATTGAAGGTTGTTCATCTTTAGAGTTAGTATAGTACTCTAATGTTAATAAAATGTTCTAAACGTTACTGTTACTGGGTACCTGTTTGTGTGGGTACATGTTGTTTACTGAACAACTCAAGACATGCCAGACTTGAACTATTTTACCCTAATCTTATCCTGACTTCCCCTCCTTACAGTGACGCTGGGTGTAAGCCTCCAGAGTGAAGTGTGGTGCCCAGAGCAGACTCCAGCTCCCTCTGTCTGTTTCCATATGCTCACTGCAGCTGTGGCTCGTGTCCTGCAGGATGGATGGTGTGGATTTAAAGGGTCTCATGTGTGTGCATCAGCGCCCTCTGTTCTGTGACGGTGTTCTATTCTTTTCCATCTACAAAAGAACACCTCCTGTCCTCCACCCAGACTCTGAGCCCTGTCTGCATAGTAACTGTCTTTGAGCAATAAGCAGAGGAGATTCTAGGGAGCGGTTGGATTTTCCCTCCTAAATCACCTAGATACAATTTTTTCTTACTGTATGGAGGAGGCGTGAGTTTTTTTTCTTTGCATTTCACGGTTGAATCATACCCACTCACTTGCTGTGGGTGGTGGGATGACGGAAAAGCCCAACGATAAGATGGTGAAGTTCCTGGCTCCCCCTCCAAAGAGTGGAAATGGTACCGGGTCTGACTCTCTGGTCAGCGAGCGGCTAACGGCGGATGTGAGGAGACGGCACCACACCATGGAGCGAGACCGCTGCAACCCAGAGCACCGCTTCTTAAGGCGTAGCGTGATCAGCGACTCCAACGCCACTGCCCTCGACCTCCCTCTACCCAGCAAGATCCCAGTCCTGGCACCAAGTGTGGCCCCCCATCAAAGGGCCCAACCTGCCACTGCTCACGTGACGAGCATCGATCCAGGTGTAACTGTAGAGTCCAGTGAGCAAAGAGGAGGAGGAGTGGTGGATGTGGTGTCGGTTGACCACAAAGCTGTGGTAAAACAAGAAGATATCTGTGACGGGGAGGTTGTGGTTGTCCAGTGTGCACCCCGGCTGGCCTCCCAGCCACCAGGTCCAGCAGCAGAGCCAGGGGCCAGGGAGCAGGGGAAGGAGAGGCCAGAGGGAGAGGGGGGAGGAGGAGGAGGAGGAAGAAGAAGACAAGGACTCTGCCAAGGCGCGTGCGCAGGCGGAGCAGAGGGAGGCAGAGAAGAAGGTCCAGGATGACATTGAGGAGGCAGAGACCAAAGCAGTGGGGACGTCACCAGACGGACGCTTCCTGAAGTTTGACATCGAGATCGGACGCGGCTCCTTCAAAACGGTTTACAAGGGTCTGGACACCGAAACCACAGTAGAAGTGGCCTGGTGTGAACTGCAGGTGTGTATGAGCCCCGGCTTCCTTCTACAGGTCTGTGTAGACAAGTCTGCACTGACATGCATCAATTGCCCTTATCAGAGCAGGAGCTCTGTCCTGTTGTCTAATTCTCCATTCAGGGTTTCCTACCAGCCCAGTAGGTCGAGGGTATGAGCAGCCCTGTGTGTTTAACACAGACACCCTGCAAGCTCAGTGAAAGACCCATCCCAAAGCTCTTTCAAATAACTTAAAGTTGAGATCATCTTAATTCATGATTTGGCAGTTAGGACTACATTTGGGTAGGATGAAGAAGCCTGTGGGACAGAAGGTGAAGGGTGTTGTACTACTGGCACCATCATGACACTTTAGATCTCTTCCTGTCACAGCTGTGACGGGCTCACAGTCGTGGGCTGCATTTTGAGGAGTCTTAAGACGGAACTTTGAGAGTCACCTGGTGCACCTTCTTGGGGCGTGTCGTTCCCTCTGTTGTCTGTGGTTCTTGTGAATCCTCTGTCATGTCTATGATCTCAGCCCTGTCTGTCTCCTTCCTCTGGTGCCTCATTCATTAGCTGCTGTTTTGGTAGGAGTGTCCCATGCTAGTTGCCCTTCCTCTTGGAAGTTCTCCAAAACGCAGGACAAACACCAGAGGCAGATGTAGTGTTGGGAGGCCTTGTCCTGATGGCCGGCAGCCAGAGGGGTTTCCTCCACGGTGTCCCAGCCTCCCAGCAAGGGGGGCCTGGGGAGAGCTGTTGGAGACTGGAGGCTTGTTTCCACAAGTGCGTCGTGTTTTTGTAATGTGCTGCTCTTCCTCAAATTGTAGTTCTATATCTGTCTGTGAGCATAATGTTTTGTAACAGAGCTGTGTTACGACGTAGCAATGTTTCTTGTAGTGTCATTTACATTATCTACCTTGGCGATAAAAAGTTATCTGTCACCATTGAACCTTTTGATAAACAGATGTAGGAAATATGATCAATGAGTAACACTTGGGTGGTAATCAGTGATGCAGGGATTGATTTTTGACCCTGCTTCTCATTGGTGTGAGTGTTCAAGGCTACTGGCATTCCTGATATACTTCCTGATCTGTCACTTGTCATCTCAGTTCTACTGCCAGGACCCAAAGCCTAGTCAGGCCACATTCTGCAAAGCATGTGATGACTAGCACACACACACAGACACAGACATGTACCCCTCCTCTCTTGTAACATATATTTGAGAGATTACAGGCCCAGTGCAAGCCCCTCCCCCTCGCAGGCTCATGCTCAGTGAACGTCTGCTCTGAATGCTTGTGTGAATGGAAAGTAGGTCAGATTTCTGACAGAGGAATTTCTAATCTCCTGTGTGAAGTGAAGTGCAGCAGGCTGGCCTGGGCCTGCACCCCCTCCCCCCACACACACACCCTTCCTTCCTTCCTTCCTTAACCATTTCCTTCATATGTGATTATTCTCTTCTCTACTTTGTTTCTGTGCATTCGTCTTTCCAGCTCCTCTTTTCCACCTACACCCCCTCCATATTTGTGTGTGTGTGTGCGAGCCGACCCCCGTCTCTCTGTGGGCTGAAGCATGTGCTGGCAGAGATGTCTTTGTTCTGAAGGTTTCACCTGTCAGCTTAAGAGGTAGGCCTGAGCAGCCCACCATGGCATGTCTTCCTTCAGCAGCTGATCCCCTCACATGCTCCTTAAAGCTGTCCCATGATCACAGCGCTAACGGAGCTTCCTCTTCACCCGCCCGGACCAGCCCTGGGTTGGTCCTAGACCCAGGCTGATGTTGACAGGTGATGGCTCCCTCCTTTGCGCTTCCTGCTGTGATGGAGCGAGTTAGCCTCCCCTCTGCAGACCCCCCTCCAGGGTCCTGCTCCTTGTTGTTTTAGCAGAGGTTTTAACAAGGCCTTAATGCAGGGTTGAGAGGTGATAACGAGGCCTTAATGCAGGGTTGAGAGGTGATAACGAGGCCAAAGTATTTAGGTTCCTATACGTTCATACGGAGACCTAATATAGGAGACCCATAGAATCCGGTCTTGGAACGCCAGTCGTTCCAGTGAAATCCCACATGGCCTGCTTGTGTTCCTGCCTTGCTGGCTTAAGAACTGCTTCCTATACAGTGGGTCAGGACTGAGACTTCTGAGGAAGATTGTGGCAGATGTCTGTCATCTCCCTTCCCAGGTATACCCTGCTCACCTGGCCCAGGAACAGGAATACCATATGACTGTCATGACTGTCACTGGCAGGCCTCCGCAGGTATGTCGTCGGTCAGATCATTAATCTTAGATGGTTATTGCTGCTTCTGCCAAAGGGCTCCGGAAGTTGATCTGACCTGACTCGGATGCACTGGTTGGAATGTTAGCTGGCCTGTTTGGACTTGGTGTATCGATTCCAGTCTGGGGTTAATACTGTACGGCCCCACAGACAGAGTGCTGTGTCTTGTATGGTAGGGACAGTTTTTGGTTATGGGGAAAGCAGCAGATGTTCAGCTTCTTTACATTGAGCCATGTAGGGTTCTTGTATCTTCCCTGCTAGTTGTCATGGTGACACCAGAGTGCCTCAGATCCTACAGGTCCACGGTCAGCAGAGCAGAAGTCAGACCTGCCACCACGTGTTCCTCCACAGCTGTCAGCCTCCATGATCCCCCCCCCACCGGCCAGAAGTGTAAAGTCAGATGACACTCCAGCCCTTTGTTCATTAGAGCTTTGTGAATATCTCCAGTCTTCCTCTACCTCACAAAGCAACCTCGCTCTTTAGCTCTGGAGCTGACATTGCAGACATGATTGAACAATAAGTAGGTCACCACCATGCAGGGAAAGAACAGAACAGGGAGGAAAAACCAGAGGAATCATTTTAGGAGCCTCCCCTCTCGCTCTCAGTGAAATCAGAGGAGGGCTTCCAGGCCTCCTTCAGAAGCCCCCAGGCTGCTGCTCTCCCTGGGCGGGCCCCCTGGGCGGGGCCCAGGTGGACCATCCACAGACGGTGGTGGCTGCTCAACGTATCCAGCCCTTACACCAGACTCAAATCTAGACCCCCTAGTATTTTATTTTGAAAAGAGGGGGGAGGGGTGTGTTTAACAATCTCTATGGCTGGCTGTCCTAATCTAATGTGATCAAGGGAAGCATTTATGAGGCTGTTGATTCTAGCTAGCTAGCTGTGTTAGCCTCACTCAGTCACTGTCTGCAGGGCAACCATCCCAGAGCTTTACACGTCAGCAAAAGAACATTCAAGCCCCCCTCCTCCCCCTTAACAAGTTTTGCCTCTAACTCAAAACATTATATTTGGCCAATCATTGTTTTTATCTTAATCCAGTCAACTTTAGTCCTGTGTAGTCATTCATTGGTCTTCATCACATGTTCACATCACATAAAGTAGCACTAGCTGTGTGTGCCCTAAACCCTGACCCCCCCCCCTTAAAGACACAAGGGTGTGTGAGGGAGACATTCTCTTTCTTCTTCTGTCATGCTGGTCCAGTTCAGCTGGTCTCAATATGGCATTTAATACTGGTCACTTGTCCTGTAGGCCCCAACTCCATCCTAGCCCAGATCATGTAGGTGTTTCCCCTAGGAAACAGGGGAAACACTGCGGCTCTCTCTTTTACAAAGATGCTGATTCGACTCTGATACAACAATGCCCCCCCCCCGTACTGTAATTATACCTTTCAACGCCAGGCGCCATAAAGAAACCATCATCCCCATCTTCGTGTCAAAGGGGCCAGCCTTCCTCTCTGTCACTCACTATTTATAGACTTCATGGGTTATTTCTGAGAGCTTTGCCTGGCAGCAGCAGCAGCAGCAGCAGCAGCAGCAGCAGCAGCAGCAGCAGCGTGTTCCTCCAGGCTTGGCTCTGGAGGTGATGATCCTCCTGCCTCATGCCCCGGCTGCCAGGAGCAGCCAGGCCAAATCCCCCCCCCCCTTGTTCAAGAGGCACAACCTAAACTCAGATGGCAGTCATGTTTGATCCAACCTGGTAGCTGGGTGTGGATTTGAGAGTGGTGTAATAAAAGCCAGGGTATTGTTGGGTCAAAGCTCAGACTGGCTACTGTTGCTCCTGAGACCTGACTGGGTCTTTTAACTTGGATGGCTTCAGGTGAATGTCCACCTCACTTGTAATAAAAGGAGCCTGTTGCTCTAGGGATAGGGTTGACCAGGGTGCGGTGGTACATTCCTAGAGCCATATAGGAAGCAGCTCAGTGGGGTAGGAGGAGACAGTGGCGACCCAGCTGTTTATGGAGCGGAGTCAGACCAAGTCTCCCAGAGTGGCTGCAAGGTGATGGCGTGTAGCGATCCTCTCCTCCACGACAAGGAAGCACCCTAATGTCAACTAAAGGGAATGTGGCTCATTCTGTCAGTGATTGAGGAACAATGTATGACTGAAGGAGATTAAGGGCAGATTGAAAGGAAGTTTTTGGAAGCTGTATTTATGGGGCCTGTACCATGACCCTGTTCCCTGGTGTTGACAGGTATCATTTCAGTGTTTACAGTTGTCCTTGGGCACAGACTGGGCCAGAGCTATTTCTGCTCTGGGTTTGTGGATTGGCTCAGCTCCCAGGGGAAGCTGTGGAGGCCACACCCACTTTGCTGTCCTCCAAGGTGGTACCAAACATGGTCCAGGATGTGAGTCACGTTCTGGATTTGGGATCCTCATAGAAGTCACCTACTGCATCTCAGGGCTCAGTGATTCACCGGACAAGCCTACTGTTTGTCAGTCTAGTGATTCATCTAACAAGCCTACTGTTTGTCAGTCTAGTGATTCATCTAGTGAGCTTACAGTTCTTAAGCTGGTGAGGAGACATGGACTCGCTTTTACTTACTTTTGTGGGAGGAATGGGTCCTCCTGTCTGCTCGGTCTTTTGTATTTACACTTTGAAATAGTATTTGTTTGTGTGAGAGTTTGAGACTTTAGAGATAAGCCCAGGGCTTGTAGAGACTTGGCTGTAGAATGCTGCTGGGAGGGCTGTTAGTTTGACTGTTACCACATGTTCCTCTGAATGAGGATGAGGAAGGAAAACCAGCTACCTACTGTGAAACTAGGGCAGTTGGTCAAAGGACATCCAACCTCCAAACCACTCTGCCTCCCCCCAGTTGGTCAAAGGACATCCAACCTCCAAACCACTCTGCCTCCCCCCAGCATCCTCCAGCCTCCCCCCAGCTTCCTCCAGCCTCCCCCCAACATCCTCCAGCATGCCTCCACGCCCCTGCCTTAATCTCTGTTGAAACTATACCCAGGGCCAGTTACTGTTTGTTCTGTGGATTGCGTTGAAGCACCACACAGTCCACATTGACACACAGAAGTGACTGTGTCAGAGGAGGAGAACAGCAGAAGCTCTGCTGCTCTGGTTGCTGCTCTGGTTGCTGCTCTGGTTGCTGCTCTGGTTGCTGCTCTGGTTGCTGCTCTGGCTGCTACTCTGGTTGCTGCTCTGGTTGCTGCTCTGGTTGCTGCTCTGGTTGCTGCTCTGGTTGCTGCTCTGGCTGCTACTCTGGCTGCTGCTCTGCTGCTCTGGTTGCTGCTCTGCTCTGCTGCTCTGGTTGCTGCTCTGCTCTGCTGCTCTGGTTGCTGCTCTGCTCTGCTGCTCTGGTTGCTGCTCTGCTCTGCTGCTCTGGTTGCTGCTCTGCTCTGCTGCTCTGGTTGCTGCTCTGCTCTGCTGCTCTGGTTGCTGCTCTGCTCTGCTGCTCTGGTTGCTGCTCTGCTCTGCTGCTCTGGTTGCTGCTCTGCTCTGCTGCTCTGGTTGCTGCTCTGCTCTGCTGCTCTGGTTGCTGCTCTGCTCTGCTGCTCTGGTTGCTGCTCTGCTCTGCTGCTCTGGCTGCTGCTCTGCTCTGCTGCTCTGGCTGCTGCTCTGCTCTGCTGCTCTGGTTGCTGCTCTGCTCTGCTGCTCTGGTTGCTGCTCTGCTCTGCTGCTCTGGTTGCTGCTCTGCTGCTCTGCTGCTCTGCTCTGCTGCTCTGCTGCTCTGCTCTGCTGCTCTGCTGCTCTGCTGCTCTGCTCTGCTGCTCTGCTGCTCTGCTGCTCTGGCTGCTGCTCTGCTCTGCTGCTCTGGTTGCTGCTCTGCTCTGCTGCTCTGGTTGCTGCTCTGCTCTGCTGCTCTGCTCTGCTGCTCTGCTGCTCTGGTTGCTGCTCTGCTCTGCTGCTCTGGTTGCTGCTCTGCTCTGCTGCTCTGGTTGCTGCTCTGCTCTGCTGCTCTGGCTGCTGCTCTGCTCTGCTGCTCTGGTTGCTGCTCTGCTCTGCTGCTCTGGTTGCTGCTCTGCTGCTCTGCTGCTCTGCTGCTCTGCTCTGCTGCTCTGCTGCTCTGCTGCTCTGGCTGCTGCTCTGCTCTGCTGCTCTGGCTGCTGCTCTGCTCTGCTGCTCTGGTTGCTGCTCTGCTCTGCTGCTCTGCTCTGCTGCTCTGCTCTGCTGCTCTGCTCTGCTGCTCTGCTCTGCTGCTCTGCTCTGCTGCTCTGCTGCTGTATTGTTGAGGGATGGTATTCAGTGGAAAGTTTCTTTTCTCTCTTCCTCTCACCCAATAGGAAGGGTTCCCTGGACAACCAGGCTTGTTGCCAGGTTTGTGGTGGGGTTATTCTGGGCTGCCAGAGTTTCCAGTCTGGACTGGGTGGACTGTTTGCAGTTGACCCTGGTCCAGACATTGAGGTCCCATCAGACACGGTGCTGCAGCAGGGGCCCGAGGCCTGACCAGTGTCACCACAGTGGTTTAAGAGCACGTGGTTTGATGAACTTCTACTAATCATTTTCAAGAAATCCCTTGATTAGGGACTTGTTGATTGGCTGGAATTTTGTTAAGATGATGGTCACGGGGCTTTCTAGACAGGTGCATAATGTGGTTATTGCTGTTGAACAATCTCAACACTCTTGCAATCTCTTTCTGTCTTTCCCTCTCAAACAGTTTCTCTTTTCTCCATTTGGAGGGAAAGTAGGCCAGATCTGCACATTCCATTCCTCTCATTTCACGTCCTTGTGCCAGAGAATACAGGCCACAGCCCAGAATGATGTGTGTTGGTCTCTGAACACGCTGAGCTGCCCCAATGATATGTGGGTGTGATCTTTATGAATAATTCTGGTTAAATCCATCTTGCTAGTGAAGAGAATTGTGTAGTCTAAAAGTGTGGTAACCAAGCCTGTTGAAAGGCCTGCTGTGCTGGGGTGTGTGTGCTGTTCTCATGACCTCTGGGTGAACGTCTGGCTCTCCACAGGACCGCAAGCTGTCCAAGACAGAGCGGCAGCGCTTCAAGGAGGAGGCCGGGATGCTGAAGGGGCTACAGCACCCCAACATCGTCCGCTTCTACGACTCCTGGGAGGCGCCCTCCAAAGGCAGGAAGTGCATCGTCCTGGTGACGGAGCTCATGACCTCCGGTACCCTCAAAACGTGAGTTCACAAGCAGGCACACACACACACACACACACGTGAGCTGCGTACCCACACTCCCTCTGGCGTGCTCCTTGGTAGGTACCTGAAGCGCTTCAAGGTGATGAAGATCAAGGTGCTGAGGAGCTGGTGTCGTCAGATCCTAAAGGGCCTCCACTTCCTGCACACACGGGCCCCGCCCATCATCCACCGCGACCTGAAGTGCGACAACATCTTCATCACTGGGCCAACAGGCTCTGTCAAGATCGGAGACCTGGGATTGGCCACGCTCAAGAGGGCCTCCTTTGCCAAGAGTGTCATAGGTACGATCCAGACCCCGCCCCTTTATAGTCCTCTGAATGTCATGGGGAAATATGCTGTTCAAAGTTTTGAAACTGTGTCTGTGTTCAAGGTTCTGGTCGATTTGGTCTTTTTTTTCTGTCATTATATTTTTTGACAGTGTGGTTCGAAAACAGACCACAATGTTTCCGATCGCTCTCAAACCACAGCTCAAACAGAAGACCCGATTGGTTTGGTTACTCAGTGACATCATCAGTTGTATTCACTGTTTCACCTCAAAGGGGGACAAAAAAAACATTTCATTTATTTCAGGCACTAAACAGTAAGTAGCGCCTTAACCTCTGTCTCATTGTGAAGTCTGAATCTGTGTGTCATGCCTTCCCTGCAGGCTAGTGTGGCCAGGGGCCCAAGGTGTGGCCCCTGAGCTTCTTCTTTTAGACGGCTCTTTGTCCTGTGGTTGGGAAATCTGTGGTCTGTTTGCCCGTGATGCCAATAACATTGCCTCTCTCTCTTTTTGAAGGATCTGCCTCAGCAGGGTTCTGTCACTGTGTATGTCTCTGACACTATTTCAGGAAATACTATATATTTGTCTTTCTTGCCCCAGGAAGAACCCCCCCCCTCTCCTCTCCCCTCTCCTCTCCCCTCTCCCCCCCTCTCCCCTCTCCTCTCCCCCCCCCTCCCCTCTCCTCTCCCCCCCCCTCTCCCCCCCCCTCTCCTCTCCTCTCCCCTCTCCTCTCCCCTCTCCTCTCCCCTCTCCCCTCCCCTCTCCTCTCCCCCTCCATGTTATCAGCCCTGTTGTTGTTTGTTCTCCCCATTCTCGGGTGTGATGTTTTAGACTGTAGGCTCTTGCCACAGCTGTGCCCCATTCTGCTGTAAAGGAATGGGTAGGGTACTGCTGGTGAGTAAGTATGCACTTGAATGGGCCTGGTAAGTGCGCAGTGTGCCGTGACACACACCTCCATTCACAAGAAGAAAAAATACAATTCATTCAAACAACCTGCTGAGTTTTTCTGTGTAAGACCTGAACTGGAGTAGTTTGATGAAGCTGATGTACAGATACTCTTCAGTAACTAGCTATGAGATGTGCTAGTCTTGGTTAGGGTAAGGGGATCAGGTAAGTCACACTTCACAAAGGTAAGTTGGTTGGTTGAGTGCTTGTTTTGCAAGGAAAAGTCTTGACTCAAGTTAGTTCCATAGCTGGTTTGCATTCTGCTGTTCATTGGCATTTACCTGAGTGAGTCCTGTACTACAGCTTCCTCTGCAGAGCCCTCTACTCCCCAAACCACACGGTCTTACACAGAGGGACTGCTGCCTCTTTCACCACAGTCTAACTGAGCCCAGCTTCCCCCCCTCTTTTTTGTTTTCTTTTTGCTCTCCTCCCCCCTCTCTCTCTCTCTTTCTGTCTCTCTGTCTCTCTCTCTTCCTACTCTCCTCGCAGGTTCAACTCCTCTGGACAGGACAGCTTGACCGGGCCCTTCCTCCTTTGCCCCCCGGGGCTGAGAGGGGCGGAGGGTTGTTTGGGGTGTGAGAGAGGCCGACTCCCTCAGACAGAGAGCCAGAGTTCTGAATGGTTGTTTTGATTTAAGGTACCCCTGAGTTCATGGCCCCTGAGATGTATGAGGAGAAGTACGACGAGTCTGTGGATGTGTATGCCTTTGGGATGTGCATGCTGGAGATGGCCACCTCAGAGTACCCGTACTCCGAGTGCCAGAATGCTGCCCAGATCTACCGCAGAGTTACCAGCGTAAGTCTTCTGACTCCATCTCCCCGCTCCCCACCCACCCCAGCCATCACTGCACTATTACAAATGTAGACGGTCGATAGACTGTCCTGTAGAATCCCTCTGTAAATGAACTCGTGCAGCCTTCCCAGCTGTTTACTCCAGGATTGTGCTGTTCAGACTGTGTCTGCAGCTTTGGGGAGAAGATGGTTCATACAGCTCATGAGCCTTGGCTTGGATCCACAAACCTGCCAAACACCGCTGAACTTCATATCTCTCATATCTCTGAGGTGCACACACAGCCGGTCACCCCGTGACCACACGCCCAGGTTAAGAGTGCATCTGTTTACATGTTTAGTTTATGATTAACCCTGCTGGGAAAACATACACCACAGGCTTACATGTTCTTGTAACTATAGGAGGACACAGGACGTTCCCTCTGCTAAACATTTAGCCCTATAGATTAACAACCTGACCACAAGACAGAGACAGAACAGCACTGTCTGTATGCCACTGGCCCTTGTAGAGAACCTGCAGGCCCATGCAGAAAACCTTCAATATAGAGAACCTTCATGACTCAATCTTCAATGAAATGTTAGACATTCTAACGAGGATTCAGAGATGACCCAGCCACAGCCAGGCTGAGGGTGGAGATGACCCAGCCACACCCAGGCTGAGTGTGGAGATGACCCAGCCACAGCCAGGCTGAGGGTGGAGATGACCCAGCCACAGCCAGGCCGAGGGTGGAGATGACTCAGCCACACCCAGGCTGAGGGTGGAGATGACCCAGCAACAGCCAGGCTGAGGGTGGAGATGACCCAGCCACACCCAGGGCGAGGGTGGAGATGACCCAGCCACACCCAGGCTGAGGGTGGAGATGACCCAGCCACAGCCAGGCCGAGGGTGGAGATGACCCAGCCACAGCCAGGTGTGGAGCTGCTGTCTGACTCAGCTCTGTGTTTCCTGTAGGGGGTGAAGCCAGGCAGCTTTGACAAGGTGGCCATCCCAGAGGTGAAGGAGATCATCGAAGGATGTATTCGGCAAAACAAGGATGAGAGGTCAGCCACCTGAGACTAACACTGACCTGTACTGACCTCCTAGAGGGCATCTTGAGTTCTCTCATCAGAAGCTTTACCTACCCTCTCTCTCCTCTGTGTGCCCCCCTACCCCAACCCCCCTCTGTGCTGCTCTTCAAGGTATTCCATCAAGGACCTGCTGAACCACGCATTCTTCCAGGAGGAGACAGGCGTGCGGGTGGAGCTGGCTGAGGAGGACGACGGAGAAATGGAGGCCATCAAGCTGTGGCTGAGGATTGAGGATGTGAAGAAGCTCAAGGGGAAGTACAAGGATAACGAGGCCATCGAGTTCTCTTTTGACCTCGGGAAAGACATCCCTGAAGATGTGGCGCAGGAAATGGTGGGTGAAGTCTCTTGCAGGGCTTCACACAAACGTCTGTAGGCATCGAATCATTCAACTGGCAGGTTGGGTTATGACATGGTCTTACGGGGGTGTTTTCTGTGCTGCAGGTGGAGTCAGGCTATGTGTGCGAGGGAGACCACAAGACCATGGCCAAGGCCATCAAAGACAGGGTGTCCCTGATCAGCCGGAAGAGAGAGCAGAGACTGCAGGTCAGTACCATGCCAACGACTTTGCACTGTATATAGAGGTCTCTGTGTGTGTATATATGTATTTATATATGTGTGTGTTCTGAGGTACTAATAGTTTGAATGGACTGTCAGGTCCGGCAGGAGCAGGAGAAAAGGAGGCTGGAGGAGGAGCAGCAGTGTCCAGTCCCCCCAGCAGCAGGCCAGCACAGAGCCCCCCCAGCCCGCAGCCCCAGCTCCCCAGCAGGCTGCCTCCTACCTCCCCCCCCAGCCCGCAGCCCCAGCTCCCCAGCAGGCTGCCTCCTACCTCCCCCCCCAGCCCGCAGCCCCAGCTCCCCAGCAGGCTGCCTCCTACCTCCCCCCCCAGCCGGCAGCCCTAGCTCCCCAGCAGGCTGCCTCCTACCTCCCCCCCCAGCCTGCAGCCCAGCCTACCCTACAAACGACCACCTACATGCCTACTGTACCAGGTCCAGGGCTCCCCTACCCCCCCCTGTCCTCCAGCCAGGCCCTGGCCCCAGCCCCGGGCCCCACGGTTGTTCCAGTCCAGCCAGGGCTGCAGGCTGAGTTGAAGGAGCTGGATGTGGAGCAGCAGCACCAGGCCGATAGAGCCCAGGCCATCTCCGTGCTCCCAGAAGCTAAGGCCCCCCAGCCTGCCATGTCATACACCTCCCTGCCCAATCAGCAACCTCAGATTCAGCAACCTCAGATTCAGCAACCTCAGATTCAGCAACCTCAGATTCAGCAACCTCAGATTCAGCAACCTCAGATTCAGCAACCTCAGATTCAGCAACCTCAGATTCAGCAACCTCAGATTCAGCAACCTCAGATTCAGCAACTTCAGATTCAGCCACAGGTCTCCTACCCTTCGAGCCAGACTGACCAATCAACGCAACAGGTTGTACCCAGCCCTGCTCTACCTGTTGCTTCAAGCACCCAGTCAACCCCTGGAACCCCCCAGCAGGTAAACTCTCAAGCACACACTTTCTCTCGCTCTCTCTCTCTACGCTACTTCTCACCTTTCCCTTTCATCGTGTGCTGTATTTTACTTGAATGTATCAGTTTTGGACACATTTGCGCAGAGAATTATGAAGCTAACCTTTCGCAAACTCCGGGTTGATTCTCCTGGCGATTCTCGGAAAACGCTGTTCGTCCCGCGCAACGATTGAGCGTGCGCGGAGAGAGGGGGCTATTATGGAAGCAAATCGGTGACATAATATTTTGAATTTTAAAAGGCATTGAATACCGTATTATTCAGAGATAAAGTTGAGGTTTGTATCCCGGTTTAACATTTTTTCTTGTGGTGGTGCAGTTTATATTTCGATGCGGATTATAGCCCGGTTTTAGAACAAAACAACAGGGTGGGGGGTGCTGGTCGTGTATTGCATGCCGCACTATCTGATCAAAATGACAGTTCTCTCTACAGTCAGAGTTTGCGCAAGAAGGTGGAACGTAAGGGATATTACCCTTTACTGAACTTGTTAGGGCGTAATAGTTGGTGAAAGACCCAGAGAAACACGAATATCCAACGAGGCAAAATCCCGGACGATTTTGGAATCCCTGCAGGACGCATTTTTTAGGTTGCGAAAAGAGGTAAAAGAGGACGTCTGGTCACCCTAATTTAACCCGTTAAGGAGTAGTGTGATTGTTCGAATGAGGGTCTCGCTTCGTAAGTATGGCTTCAAAATGCACTAATGAGAAGGTTAACAAGTGACACTAGCATGGTAGGAGCATTGCTGTGAGTATTATGCTTGCTAACTTAGCCCGGAAGCCAACTAAAGCTAGCTAGCTCTGTTTCGGAAAAATAACTTAACACTTTGGGGACCATCGGAAATATTTAGAACTCAAGTGTCTAAAGGTAAATATTAGTTAATTCCCGGGCAATAGAAAACATACATTACATACTTACTTTTGTTTTCAAAGTGTGTTGCACAACTGCATGCTGTAAGATCGCCTATACTCGTGCATTGTTTGGTATCATTATTACCGTATCAAATGCGGCATATATTCCAGTGCGGCTCAGGCCTCGTTTACACGGAAGAAAAACACATATTTTCATGCGGTTTGGCCTTTCATTTACACGAAAACTGAGGTTTTATCACGGAAAACGATCATTTCTAAAAATTCCGGCAAAAGTGGAGATCTCTGAAAACTCAGTTGTGTTTGCGTGTGCACTAGCTTAAACTGAGTTTTAGGTTCTCAAACGTCACAGTATGGGACTAAAAAAGCATCACGTCATGTGACAGTCCTGTTTATAGTAATAGGTGCGTTCGACATCATGCAGCGCCGGTGTTGTATCACCCGATGCATGACTCTCTGGATTGACGGTATAATGTGAGACTTCTGTCTCCCCTTCTTTTGGATGCAATATCAAGACGAAATCTTTCACTCTTTGAATCGCGCCTGAATTTTGTTCTTTTAGAATTTTTGAAGCCTGATTTTCTTTCTGGGGGGGGTGATTTTTTGGGGGGATCTGAATCTTAATTTTCAAATTTGAGCAACCAGAATTTACAAACCTTGAATATTTGGACATTATATTTTTTTTGCAGTCAACATCTCCTTTCTCTCCTTCCTCCCAGCAGGTGGCGCCTTCCTCCCAGCAGGTGGCGCCTTCCTCTCAGCAGGTGGCGCCTTCCTCCCAGCAGGTGGCGCCTTCCTCCCAGCAGGTGGCGCCTTCCTCCCAGCAGGTGGCGCCTTCCTCCCAGCAGGTGGCGCCTTCCTCCCAGCAGGTGGCGTCTTCCTCCCAGCAGGTGGTTCCTTCCTCCCAGCCTGTGCCCGCTCCCCCGCCTCATCAGTCCGAGGGCAGCCTCGCTCCCACACCTCTGCAGCCTGGTGCTCAGCATCTCCAGGTGAGTACACCAGAAGTCCCGCTATACTAACGCACACATGCTTTGAAGGCACAAAGGTCCACAATCTAGTTTTGCATTCCACAGCCACATCTTCCTCTGTGTTGCCAAGATCTATACTTGCTCTGTTCTGCTTCTGCTTTTCCAAACACATTTTGTTGCTTTTAACTTCTTTGGCGCCCCTCCTGCATGACTGTCAGTCTTGGCCCTGTGAACCCAGCCCTCCTATCATGTCTCCTCCAATCAGCATAGAAAAGCTGTGCTTCCTGTATCATGCCTCCCACCTGGCCATGTTGCAGGTACTCACAGTAGGCAGTAGGGCTGAGGTGCGATCAGCACACTTACGACCATCTGTTACTGTGTTCTAGGCCCTTGGTAGTGACTGTTACCGTGTTCTAGGCCCCTGGTGGTGACTGTTACTGTGTTCCAGTATATATCATATTTTTACCAAACAATACAAAACGTTCCTAATATACAAAATCCCTTTCAGGCTGTCAGTAGGCTACACTCCAAACTTCTGCACAGGTGGAAGAATGTAATTGTTTAAGGCAATAGTGTGTACAGTTAGGAGCTCTGACCTGTGTAAGGGGGGTGATTTGAAAATGAAATGGTTTTGATATGCCCATCCCTAGACTATGCGACTGTGTTTTAGGCTCCTGTATTTGACTGCTTGACTGTCTAGGCCCAGAGTACTGCCCAGACTACATTGGTGGACCAGCCAGCAGGACCGACAGCTCTGGTGCCTCCATGTCTGGAAGGGTAAGTAGCAGCACATCACATGAACGCTGCTCCTGAGCGCCGCTGGTGCAGCAGGGTGATGTCTGCTCTGTGGGAGTCAGGTGGTTGAGCGGTTAGGGAATCGGGCTAGTAATCTGAAGGTCGCCAGTTCGATTCCCGGCCAAGCCAAAATGACATTGTGTCCTTGGGCAAGGCACTTCACCCTGCTTGCCTCAGGGGAATGTCCCTGAACTTACTGTAAGTCGCTCTGGATAAATGACTAAATGTAAAATTTAAATGTGTCTCAGCTGCCTGTCTGATGCGGCGGCATCCTGTCTGAGTGACGGCAGCGAGGGGCTGCTGGGGGGTAGGCATGAGGGACGCTCCCTCAAGAGACATCAGCGCCGCTCGGTCCGCAGCCGGTCCCGCCACGAGAGGATCACCAAGGCCAAGCTCAATGTTCTACACGTAGGCTCCTCCTCCGCCTTTGACATGTTTTGGTAGCGGGGGGAAGTGATGTAATGTGGGCTCTCTCCCTCCAGATCTCCAGCATGGGGGACCGGGTGGCAGAGTGTCAGCTTGAGACACACAACAGGAAGATGGTGACCTTCAAGTTTGACCTGGATGGAGACAACCCAGAGGAGATAGCACAGATCATGGTACCAGACCGCTCGCTCTGCTCTTAGTGTGTGTGTGTGTGTGTGTGTGTGTGTGTGTGTGAGCACAGCCTCTGACCCCCTCCCCCCTCCAGGTTCAGAGTGAGTTTATCCTGGAGAGCGAGCGCGAGTCGTTCATCGAGCAAGTCCGTGAGGTCATAGAGATGGCTGACAACAAAGGAGAAGGCATGAAGGAGGGCTACACCCAGGTACACACACACACACACACAGAGGGCTTCACCCAGGTACACACACACACACACACACACACACCAGTCAGACCGACTCTAACCTGGTCCTTGTCCTCTAGTTGGTGAGTGATTTACAGCAGCAGCCTGAGATGTCCAGTCCTCTACTGGCAGGTAAAACACGTCACGCACGCACGCACACACACCACAATATCCAGCGTTCCCCTACAGTATTGTCCTCCCCTCCCTCAGGAGCGCCCCCTAGCCTGGCAGCCCAGGTGGTCCACTCCGCGGGTCGCAGGTTCATCGTCAGCCCCGTGCCCGAGTCTCGGCTCAGGGAGCAGTTCTTTGGCCCCCCCTCCGCTAACAGCTCCTTCAGTGACGAGCCTCAAGGTGAGAGTCCCCCCCCTAACATCCCCTCCAGGTGAGGTCCCCCCCCCCTAACATCCCCTCCAGGTGAGAGCCCCCCCTCCTAACATCCCCTCCAGGTGAGAGTCCCCCCCTAACATCCCCTCAAGGTGAGAGCCCCCCCCCCTAACATCCCCTCCAAGTGAGAGCCCCCCCCCCCTAACATCCCCTCCAGGTGAGAGCCCCCCCCCCCTAACATCCCTTCCAGGTGAGAGCCCCCCCCCCCTAACATCCCCTCCAGGTGAGAGCCCCCCCCCCCCTAACATCCCCTCCAGGTGAGAGCCCCCCCCCCCCTAACATCCCCTCCAGGTGAGAGCCCCCCCCCCTAACATCCCCTCCAGGTGAGAGCCCCCCCCTAACATCCCCTCCAGGTGAGAGCCCCCCCCTAACATCCCCTCCAGGTGAGAGCCCCCCCCAACATCCCCTCCAAGTGAGGCCCCCCCCTAACATCCCCTCCAGGTGAGAGCCCCCCCCCCTAACATCCCCTCCAGGTGAGAGCCCCCCCCCCTAACATCCCCTCCAGGTGAGAGCCCCCCCCTAACATCCCCTCCAAGTGAGAGCCCCCCCCTAACATCCCCTCCAAGTGAGAGCCCCCCCCTAACATCCCCTCCAAGTGAGGCCCCCTCCTAACATCCCCTCCAGGTGAGAGCCCCCCCCCCTAACATCCCCTCCAGGTGAGAGCCTTGTGGAGCTTTCTGCTCTTCTGGGAAGTTTGACCATATTCCAAATATCAGCCAGTAAAGTAAGGGGATGTCACAACCATTCATTTTAAAACAGGAAAAAGCGTGTTTGCTAGATATGCCATTGTCTGGTGTAATTTAACTTTAGTTTTAAATAATACTTACTGAATTAAGTTAATAAAAGGTGGAGAATTTTGTACTATGCCTGAAAGGTCTGTAAATATTTAACACCCGCAACAGTTAAAATGTTGCAATGCAACTGTCAATTGTTATAGACCTTAAGTTACTTTTACTGTACTTGGAATATTAAATTAAATAGGATAAACTAAGTGCATTGAGTGCCAGTTTTGTTTGTGTAATGAAGGCTGTCAACACCAGTATGCTTTAGCTAACTTGCACTCCAGATGATGACATGTCTGACTCCTCCCCTTCCTCTCCTTCCTCCTGCAGGTCTGGGCTTGTCCCTATCCGCGCCCTCTGCCTGCCTCCAGCATGCCTTCAGTCAAATGAAGCAGAATCATGGAGAGAGACGATCCACCCTGGGACACCCGCCTCTGGCCGACCCCACCACAGACCTCTCCTCCTTGGGATCCCCGGGCCCAGCCTCCCCTCCCTCTGGCCTGGCTCCTCCAGAGGCTACGGCCTCTTCATCCACCCTACCTGCAGTCTCTGTCAGCTCCTCTGAGGAGGCATCTCTTCTCCCCTCCACACAGCCAGAGGCTGCAGTCAGAGTGCCCCCCACGCCCCTTCCTAGCCTGACCCCGGCCCCTCCTCATCCAACCCTGTCTCCCCAGCCCTCCTACCAGCCCGCCCCCTCCCAACCTGCCTCCCTTGCGCCCTACCCCCCTGCAGGTGTCTCTGAGCCCCCCCAAGTCTTCTCCCCTCAAGAGCCACACAACACTGCCTGCCCCGCCCCCTCTTCCTCTGGAGCTCCTAACAGCACAGCTGCCAAGACCCCTGTAGACCAGCGGCCAGTTATCGTCTCTGTTATTTCCTCTCAATCCAACACTGCTCCTGTGCCTGTATTACAGCCCACTCCCTCCCAGACCCAGCCTATCCCTGTGTCTCTTCCTTCAACACGGCCCGCCCCCTCCCAGACCCAGCCTATCCCTGTGTCTCTTCCTTCAACACAGCCCGCCCCCTCCCAGACCCAGCCTATCCCTGTGTCTCTTCCTTCAACACAGCCCGCCCCCTCCCAGATCCAGCCTATCCCTGTGTCTCTTCCTTCAACACAGCCCGCCCCCTCCCAGATCCAGCCTATCCCTGTGTCTCTTCCTTCAACACAGCCCGCCCCCTCCCAGATCCAGCCTGTCCCTGTGTCTCTTCCTTCAACACAGCCCGCCCCCTCCCAGACCCAGCCTATCCCTGTGTCTCTTCCTTCAACACAGCCCGCCCCCTCCCAGACCCAACCTATCACTGTTTCCGTCCCTTCAATTCAGCCCTCCCAGATCTCTGTCCCAGTTGTACAGCCCAACCCTTCTCAGACCCAGCCGGTCCCCACCTCCGTCACTTCAATAATGCCCGCCCCCCTGCAGCCTTCTCTTGCCTCTGTCCCTGTAACACAGCCCGCCCCCACTCAGACCCAGCCAATCCCTGCTTCCGTCCCTGTAACACAGCCCGCCCCCTCTCTGACCCAGCCAATCCCTGCTTCCGTCCCTGTAACACAGCCAGCCCCCTCTCTGACCCAGCCAATCCCAGTTTCCGTCCCTGTAACTCAAGCAGGGTCCATTCCCTCCCATCTACAATCATCCAGCTTACTGCCCCAGCCTGAGCCCCAGACTGGAGACACAGAGGGGGCAGAGCTGCAGACTAAGACTCCTGGTATAGACGACATCCACGCCCTGGATAAGAAGCTGCGCTCTCTGTTCAAAGACTCCCCCTCATCTGACACTCCTAACACAGGCACCTGCTCGCCTCCCACCGGGACCACCTCCCCCCCACCAGGAGCAGCCCTCCAGCCTCCCTCCACCCTGACCCTTCCCTCTGGAGCCCCTGTCCTCACCCCCGGCCACACCCCCACAGCCAAGCCCAGCCAAGCTACCTGCCCCCAGGTGAGTTAAAAGAGAACTGCAGATGCTGGTGATGGTGCTGGTGGTGGTGATAGTGATGGTGGTGCTAAGTCCTCTCTCGTATCAGGTGTATCCAGATCAGGCTATGACCCCCCCTACAGAGACTTTACCTCCATTCCCTGGACCAACACAGGTGACCCCCCCCCCCTCCTATCCATAAGAAAAACAGAAAGTACCTTAGTATGTTGCAGGAACTGCAAGGTCACTGATACCTTAACCTTCCACCTCCGCAGCAGCCCATGGGGAGCCTGGATGCCCAGCTGAGGAGAGCCCTGAGCCCAGAGACTGAGTCTGGGGAAGCCCCCTCTGCCAGTCCTGCCCCTGCCTTCCAACTGGGCCGCTTCCAGGTCAGACTAGTGAGCAGTGAGACTGCTGCACCTTGTGTGTTTCCAGTAATGTTGGTGTACTTCCTTCCAGCTGTACCAGTGTACCATATTCTACATGTGAAGATTTCATAATATCCTCCTGCAGGTCTCTGTGGCTGCGGACAGCGCACCCCACACCCCCTCCCAAACCCCCTCCCACTCCTCCTCCTCCTCCTCCCCCTTTCCAGCCCGGAGAGCACGCTCCACCGCCGGGCCCCCCTGTCCAGGGGCGGGGGCCAGAGGGGGGACACTGTCGACGGAGAGACCTCCCACCCCGCTCCTCCTCCCACTCAGTCCACAACAATAGGCCGCTTCCAGGTGTCTGCCAGTGCCAGCCCCGCCTCCGACCCCACCGATGGATCAGGCTCTAAAGTGGGCCGTTTCTCTGTGACAGGTGAGAGAGAGGTGTACAGCATGACTGGAGAGAGAGAGAGGTGTACAGCATGACTGGAGAGAGAGAGAGCCATCAGTGGATGAGTTAAAGCAGCTTTTCTATTCAGTGCGGCCAGAAGACACAGCAGCAGGCTCCGCCCTCGGCTCCGCCCTCGGCTCCGCCCTCGGCTCCGCCCTCGGCTCCGCCCCTACCCTGCAAAACGGCCCCCCCTCCTCCATCCCCTCCAACGCCCACGACCCTGCCCACAGCTCCTGTCACTGTTACGTCAGCAGCGACAACGAGGACTCTGGGCCGGAAGATGAGGCCTTCCAGAGGGAGGTCAGCCGTCTCCGAGAGAAGTACGTCTGGAACACACACACACACACAGTCTGAAACAGAAGCACTAGAACGCTGATGTACAAAAGGCTGATGTACATATCAAGACTGCAGGATTTGGTGACAACATGTTGATTCTGCCCTCCTTCTCTTCTGCTTGTCCTCATTCTTACATCTTCCTGATTTCTCCTTCCTTTCTCCACTCCAACCTCCTCCTGCCCCCCAACATAGACACATGATGGAGATCCAGACGCTGCATTCCCGCCAGAAGGAGGAGATTGACACCCTCTTCTCCCGGCTGGGCAAGCCCCTCCCCTCGTCCATCCTCTCCCCCGCCGTGGCCATGGCCGGGGGCCGCCGCCGGCCCAAGAGCAAGTCCCCTCGCAGCGTCCAGCCCAGCTCCCTCCACCAGAAAGGTAGGAGATACCAGACATCTGGATGAGCCTTCATGATGCCTTGCCTTGGAGAAATTATACATTTTTCAAGATTAGAACAAATTAAAGGATGCTATTTGATGTGTGAAGTGTTTTCTAACTTGTTCTGTATACAGAAGCCCCTAGCCAAACCGCCCAGGGTTCAACGTCCCCCGCTAAGCAGAGCTCACCCCCCAGAGCAGGTGCCTCAGAGCCAGCCGGCCGCACCTCCCTGCAGACTCTCAAACCTTCCCCCTCCATGCCCAGCCTCAGCACTGCCACCCTGGGTAAGCACCAATGGTCTACCCCCTCTTCCTCTCCACCTCCAGGCCTGGTAGCCATGTACACACCTGCATGCTCCAAGCCTGGGCTGAAGCTGTTTCTCTCTGTCCAGGTTCTCCAGGGCCCAGTGAGACCATCTCGGACAGCGGACAAGGCCACAGCCAGAACTGCAGCAGCCAGACCCAAGGGGCAGGGCCCCAAAGCCGCACAGGGACCTTCACTGACGACTTGCACCAACTGGTGGACAACTGGGCCCGTGACGCCATCAGCCTCTCCCAGGGCAAGAGGGGCTCCAAGACAGGAGGACCTGGACATGATGTAGGCTGCTCCACAAACACATGCTACTGTCTGTCTGCAGCTACTGTCAGGACTGCTGGACATGGATGATCTTAATCTCTCTTTCTCCTTGTCTCCCTCCCTCTCTCCATATCTCTCTTTCTTCCTCTCCAGATGATCCCTCCAGCCAACATGGGTAGGAAGTTTTCAGCCCCTGGTCACCTCTGCCCCCCCCTGCCCTCTTCCACCCCCACCCCCTCCACCCTGGGAGGAACCCACCCCTCTGCCCCCCTGGGCCCCAGGAAGGGCTCCCTTGCTCCCCCCCCCCAGGGCTTCAGCTACCCCGCTCCCTACACTGCCCCTCAGTGGACAGGGCCTTCCGCCTCCTGTCAAGTCAGCCTCCTCAACCCTGCCCAGTTCCAGGCTGCTCCCCCTGGCTCTGCCCCCAGCTCCGCCCCCCTGCAGCAGGGCTTCCACATGGGGGCCACGCCCGCCCCCCAGAAGCCTGTGAGCAACCACACAGGCTCCAGCCTGAGACCCACGTAGCCCCCCCTCGCCCTGGGGGGCCGGCTGCCACAGGACTAAAGCCACTAGCATCCTTCATTTTAGTAGTGGAGAGGAATCCAGACGGGCTGCTCCTGGGAGGGAGAGTGCAATACAGACAATCACTGCTGCCCTCCACTGATGGGCTGGCTTCTCTGTCTGCGACGGTGGAAGGAGTTGTGATTGGCCACCGGGTTGTCCTGGTGCCCATGGGCCCTGCCCACAACAGCCAAAGACATCTGTTGAAAGCACCCATTGTGATGTCATCATTCTGCTGCCAGAGACAGGGCTGTGGTCCTCTGCCCTGCACCTGGCCTTAAGCTTAACTAGGACAGAGGGGAGGACCCCAACGCCCGGCTGGCTGACTGGCTGGCCGGCTGGCTGACTGGCTGGATTTATTGGATGAGATTTCAGAGTTCTAATAAATGTGAAATGGTGTGTTGGGTTGTTGAAGACTCAAGGCATAGGGTTCACACTTTCATTGCTGTGGGTTTTAGAAGCGGAGGACGTAGGGGTGGTGATGGTGTACAGGATCCCTATTGGCCTCATCTCTACTGCTGTTCAGTAATGCAATACTGGTGGTGGTCCCTGTAACTGTGGCCTTAACATAGTGTTTGTATATACATCTGTACCACAGCTTATATCATCCCCATGGTTACTCTGTGTTCCCCTTGCGGTGTTATTCTGACGTGTTTACCTAGAAGAGCTGGTGAACCTCATGGTCATTAGTGGGTGCTGGAACACTTGGGGAGTAGTGTAGGGTGTCAGGAGCCAGCAGGAGGGCTGGGGGGTGTGGGAGGAGCCAGCAGGAGGGCTGGGGGGTGTGGGAGGAGCCAGCAGGAGGGCTGGGGGGTGTGGGAGGAGCCAGCAGGAGGGCTGGGGGGCGTGGGAGGAGCCAGCAGGAGGGCTGGGGGGTGTGGGAGGAGCCAGCAGGAGGGCTGGGGGGTGTGGGAGGAGCCAGCAGGAGGGCTGGGGGGTGTGGGAGGAGCCAGCAGGAGGGCTGGGGGGTGTGGGAGGAGCCAGCATGGGAGGCTTGGGCTTCACCTTGAGGTGCATGCTGTTAAACTGACAACCTTACCCCATCCTCCCATTCCGCCTTTCACGGTTAGCTCCTCGATCCTGACCAGCCCAAAGGCGCTGTCTGGGGGTCGACATGTTTATTTAAGGAAAACTGTGTTCTTTACGGAACTGTATTCAGCCATCATATCTTGATGTTGTTTCACTGTAATTATTACTAAAGGTTGTAAAACAACATGTAGTTAAGAAATATAAAAGTGCAATTGGAGAAACAGCACAGGTTCAACCCTGTTCCTGGAGCTTTGATCAGACACCAACCTGGCATGCCTTTCTAACTTCCTGTGTATATAGATTTCTAAATGTCCTGTGTGTTGAGGTGGGGGGAGGTTAAGAACACACTCTAGGCCCTGTGAAACTTGCAGAACACCTGTGCCTTGCATCTCCGCTGTGGGGGTGTGTGAGCGCATGGCTGAGCCTCCGCGAGCGACGGTCACACACACATGACCCACCCATATAGAGCACATTGGGTTAAAAAAAAGTGTATGTATGTATATATATATATATATATATATATATATACACACACATATAAACAAATGTTTATTTCCTCCTTTCTCTACAACAGCATTTACTGTATGCATCTTGTGTATTACCTGTACATTGTTTTAGCTGTGAAGGGTAATAATTGTAGGTAATTTGTCTGATTGTCTGGTACAATGTACATTATCAATACAGTATTGGAAAACATTTGTTTATGCAGAAAATGAGATTTGAAGAAAAAGACTTAATGAAAGTTTTTGTTTACCTGGCACCATTTGTCAATGGTTTGTGCCATCCCCCTAATGACCCTGTCAACCTCCATGACTGGACAACTACTTAAAACTTCTCTAGAGAATAGTAAGTTACTGCAGTGCAGAATATGCAATGTTTTATATGACATGAGGGGGGGAGAAGGACTTGCATGCTGAGGAGGGTTGTTACTGACTTCAATGTTTTGATAGGGTTCCTGTTATTCTTTGCCTTCTTGTTAGCGGCTCTTCACTTAAGTGCTGCCAGTCTGGTGGCTTGTCCCAGACAGTGTCTGCACAGCGACTCTGCATGCTCGGTTAAACACCACCACAACACATCACTAAACCCCCTCTGTACAGCACAAACTAAGAAACAAGCTGTCAACCTTTATACATAACTCTTTATTTCTCCTATGGTGGTTAAGGTGTTCCTCTGCTCTAACCCTGTCTTGCGAGGCTCCAGTTCCTGTTGTGATCTCTGCTATTCCTTCACCTCTAAATCTGGGCCTCTCTGGTTTTTTTCCACATTGTACAAAATGTAAAAAAAGAGATGAATAAAAATAAAATAGAAACTGTTATTTAGCCTCTCATCCTTTCCTCCTGCTGTCTGGCTGATCTGAGCACATGGCCCTGTTCAACCACATGGAGTTAGAAACCCAGTGGTGTGCAGCTCCCACTATAATGCTGCTGCCTGGACAGCCCAACATCCTACACCAGGTCATACAGCAAAGAAAATACAGGCAATATTTATTGATTTACAATTTCAGGAAAAACATTTAGTAGTAACAATACATGTCTTGCACACCCATAAATAAACATTAAGACTTAGGAGACAAACTTAAAATCAACACAGGCAAATAAAATGTATTTTTGAAGTTGTCAGGGGTGCAGTTTGCGTTTCTTCATGTTCTGTCCTTGTCTGTGTGGACTATGCAGTTCTCCTGTCACAAATCAGAAACAATCGTGTCACCTGACAAGACCCTTTCACCTTTGTATTGATGTAAACATTAATGGGGAAACCTATTAGCTGTCTCCAGGTGTTGTAAACACACTTGTTAGCGTCACCTGCTCTGCTGCCCTGGTAGTGCTGCTGCTGGTGGGAAGGCTGGCACTGGGTCGGGAGACTGTGTGAGGGGGGGTCCTGTGGTCTGAGGGCGGGAGGGGGGCCTCTCTGAGGCGTCTTACTGCGTGTCAGCATGCGGTGGTTACTTGGTGTGGAGGGGTGGGGCCCTCCGGTGGCCCCCCCTGTGGGGACCTCCATCTCCTCAATCCCATCCAGGGTGAAGTCCCACAGCTCGGGGTCGTCTGGGAAACGAGCATGGCAGAACAGTTTACTAGATAAAGAGGCACTGTGATTGTCCTCATGCTGTGTGATAGCGGAAACGTCTGGGGACACCGGGACCACACAGAGGTACAGCAACCCCTCTAGTCTTGGTCTGGTCTCTTCCCTGTAACTGGTGGTCTGGTTTTTTAAAATAAAACCTTATATATTTATGTAGTATTTTCATTGACTTGATTGTAAACAGGGTGGCCAATGTATAGCCCCCTGTATGAATGAAGGATTACAGAATTCAAAATAAATGAATATTAGTTTCCGACAGCTCAGTGGCTGTGCCCCAGAGGCCCTGCAGAGGGTTCGGGTGTACAGGACCAGCTGCTCTGGAGCCCCCTGCTGGTCAAGCACTGTACCAGCCAGATGCTCCTCTCTGCTGCAGGACTCTCCTAGTCCACTAGAGGCGGTGTGGCCCTGGTCCTGTTTCTTGGCCTCCATTTGCTGTCTGAACTTCTGCTGGAGTTGCTGCTGCTTGAGCTTCCTCAGCTGTTTGGGGTCAGTGTGTCCTTCAGAGAGGGAAGAGTCCACGCATTGTGCTGCTGGCCTGAGGAATGGGGGTGAAGGGGTCATACTGTTTAGGGGCATTTACTGCATTCATCCAGAGATTTTTCTACTGGGGCCATGATAGGAGGTGGTGGTGTACCTGGGGCCAGAGCAGGGTGGATCTCCAGGAACTGCAGCTCCGGGGACAAAGCTTGGGGTGTGGCACACTGAGGTCACCCCCCTGCCTCCTCCCCTGACCTGGGCCCTGTCCTGCTCCAGAGGGGCCCTCTCCTGCTCCAGAGGGGCCCTCTCCTGTTTCAGAGGGGCCCTGTCCTGCCCAGTCCCTCCAGCCCCCTGGCCTCGCACCAGGCTACTGAAGCGGGCATTCTCCACGGCCGGCTCACCATCCGAGCGCTTTGTGTGGGCCAGGTCCACAGGAGGAGCCGGCTGTGTGTGAGAGATAGAGGAGACAAGTGAACACTGGCCTAACTGCAGGACAGATGGTAAGCCACACCATGAACAGAAGCCAGTACCTGTTTAGGAATCTTGTTGATGGCTATGAGGTATTCTTTATTCAGGATGCAGTTACCCAGGGCGTTCCCGAAGCACCTGCAGAGCACAGAAGTTTGTCCGTTTTTTGGGGAAACTTCCAGTTTCAACGGTCAGTATAGGTGTTCCTAAGGCAACAGTCAGTGTAGGTGTTCCTAAGGCAATGGTCAGTATAGGTGTTCCTAAGGCAACAGTCTGTGTAGGTGTTCCTGATGTACTTCAGAGCTCTCTTCAACCCGTCTGTCACCGCTTCCTTGCGGGCTTTCTCCAGGGACAGGGCTTTGGACTTGAGCCCCTCGCTCACCCCGTAGCCCACATCTTCATGGAAAGAACCATCCTGATGAGAAGAACACTGGTCACATTGCTTTCTCAACCTTTGGTGAACCGTAGTCATTGCCTGGTTATTGGTGAGTGCTACTGTGTGTGACCCACCCCTCACTTGGACTCACTAACCAGCAATCTTCCCAAGAGGAGGAAGTATCTACCTACATGTCTGTATTTTTTTAGAGATGACACACTTCACTTCTACTCGAGTATAGGATGTGTGTACTTTTGCCATCTATCTATCATAACCCACAAACAGCATGTTGATGGATTGAGGTATATTCTGACCTTTAGTTGCACTTTGACAAAAGCGCTGACTCCCACATAGAACTTCCCATTGATGAGATCCACAAAGTCTACAGGTAGAAACACTGACAATCACTGAGAGTGCCTCAGCACGGCTAGAGCTGCAGCTCCTGAGAATGAACCATGTGTGACTAGCACGTGCTCACGTGTGATTCGCTCTCTCACCGACATTCTGCTGGGAGATGGAGTGAGACCAGCCATTGTAGCCAAACATCTCGTTGGCCAAGCTGATGACACGGTGACCCTCAATGTAGCACACCTGTGAATGCACAACACGCAGCAAGTCGGGTTAACAGTGGACATTAACAAGGATGTGTGTGTGTGTGTGTGTGTGTGTGTGTGTGTGTGTGTGTGTGTGTGTGTGTGTGTGTGTGTGTGTGTGCATGAGGTACCTTCTGACCACCTCCAGCCATCCTGGTACTGATGTACTCTGGTCCCAACTTCTGTCGCAATGCATTCTGGACTGCCTGGTACTCTTCTGCTGTGTAGTTATTCTGCAGACACGATGGTGGGTTAGTTTTGGTTAGGGTTGCCAACACGGTTGTTGCTTGGAAGCAACAACCGTGTTGGCAACCCTAACCAAGCTTCCAAGCAACAACCGTGTTCCATAGCAACGTTTGCGTGAGTTTTGGCACGTTTACAGTAGCCTAGTATTGGCCGGCGAGGCTGTGATTGGAATACGGGACTGGAGCAAATCAAAATCACCCATAATTCGGGATGTCCCGGACAATTCGGGACGGTTGGCAAGCCTAGTTTTGGTGCCGTTACGTCTGCAATTATGTTAAAAGTCTAGTCTGCGATTCACTTCGCTGTCCTCATCTTCTCTGAGGCTTTTGGGTGAGATAGAGTAAATGCTTACTACCAGTGTCACTCTCATACAAAGGAGGCGTGTAACCAAGACACGATCCGCTTCATCCACGTCAACATGCAGCTCCCATCTCCACCCACCTGTCCAAAGATTTTCGGTGGCCGGTCATCCCGCTGGTCCTCTGTGTCATGGTGCATGTTTATACGGCCAACTGCGACCTCGGCGCCGCAACCAGGTGCAGCAACAACACACTAAACACAGTAAGTCAGAATTGTAGCATAGCTAGCCTAGTTAGTTAGCTTGCCAGTTAGCGAAGCCACTCTGTGTTTTTTTATGCATTACAATGTCATACATGTCATACAAAATAACGAAAGGAAAGTTAAACTGTTCATCACAAAGCAATGTATAAAACTATCACGTTTAAACTGTGTTGCTTTAGCTAGCAATATAGCTTACCAGCCAGTCAGGCTACCAGCAGCAGTCTTTCAAAAACTCGCGCTTGTTGCTTATTGAGTTTGGGTTGCCAGGTTTGTCGTATATTATCCTCCATCAATCCTCAAGGAGTCCTCCCACCCAGTCCACAGACTGTTTTCTCTACTGCCCTCAGGCGTTTCATGTGCCTCCGGACCAGGAACAGCAGACTAAAGAACCGTTTTTTTGCCAGAGCTGTTTCTTTACTAAACTCGAACCCCCGTTGATCCACTTCCCTCATATAGCCTACTGCTAACTCTCCTACCTCACATCTGCCTTCACTTTGTTATTTGCACTACTGGAATGTCAATTTGCACTACTGACTGTTTATTACCGAAACAACTGTTTACTTATGCATCTTGCACTACAATACCTCAACTGGATTATGCTCATTTGCACTGCCGACAGTTATTTACAGTACCAACTGTTTAAATTTGGATTTTGCACCGTACTTCTAACTGTAATATGCAATCACTTTCCACTGCACGTTTACACTTTTTTCGGATAGCCTCTGTCCATACCTTATTGCACTACACTGTATATCCTGCACTTGCTGCTATTGCACATCTGGTTAGACATAAACTGCATTTCGTTGCCTTGTACTTGTGTAACGACAATAACGTTGAATCTGATCTGATCAAGGACTCTAAAACCCTTTATAAAACTATTCCGATTAGATCTATTTTAAACTTGCTTGCTTCCTTTCTATCCTATGCTGAGGAAAGTGGAGGTATCTGTACTAATCTGTACCCCCTTGCCGAGTATGACTTCCTTGGGGCTGGGAGGATGAGGCTCCAGGCCACGGAAATATCGCTGCCAGTCCTGTACCCTAATGCCCAGAGGCGCTCAGGCTACTGCCTGAACTTGTCTGTATGGTCCCAGGTTAATAGCTCGTTAATTGTGATACTGGAAAGTAGGTTAATTAATTCAAATATGCATTGCTTTTACTGCAGTGCGTGCCAGCTGCAATGTCAGATAACGGGCCTCTAAAGAAATAATTCGTTAAATTACAGTGTAAATGTGGATGTAGTTGACCGCTAATGATCATAGCCTACTATTATTTCCATCACTACAAATACAGTCTAACAGTTCTATAAAGCCGCATGACGTGGCATTCGAATCACATATGTGAGTATTTAAATGTAAATAAATACAATTCCTGGTAGCCTATATAAATCGATATCCGGTGTCCGGCTGCGACTACTATCGTGACGCGACAGATGGCGGAGAGAAGTGGCCCCCTGCCGCTTTTTAAACTGGGTAAATTGGGGTCAGAGCTGTATATAGAGCACTACTCTTCTCTGCCAGACTTGGCTTTTTATATATAATTCATTATGTATGTGAACCCTGCGGCTCTAATATCTCACAGTTAGACCACCCCTCTTCGACGCTATACCTAGCCTGGATGTAGCCTCGTGCTGCAAAAAAGGAGAACTCTCTGGGTCTGAAATTGCAATGCTTTTGACCAATTCGCAATGGAACTAAATGTAAATCGTGGCTGCTAAATGCTCCAGGCTGGCATGTAGATGCGAGTGTGTATCCAGGGTCGGCCCTGTGTGTGTGTGTGTGTGTGTGTGTGTGTGTGTGTGTTTTTCTGTGTTCTTCATAGCTCAATCAGAAGCGTTTCACTTGGGAGGGACGCTAAAAGTGCCACAGCCAGCCCACATCATCTGCATGCTTTTATTGGAGGGGGGGTTCAAAGCCATCTCAAACCAGGGGGGACGCGTCCCTTCGTCCCTAAATGTACGCTTATCATCCCAACAGAAAAAAACAACATATTCCAGTTAGATAGGCTACATATTACAGTATATTTTCGAATGTAGACTTGCTGCACATTGCGCGTTCACGTGTCCTCAGAGGCGCAAACACGCGAGGCGTGTGGATAGCATCTCTTCAAAACAACACGGGAGCGAGCATACATGCTCCAGGAATGACTACGGAGCCATAGGTAGTTTGCTGCGCATCCCATAACTGTGTCTGGAGGGACTGGGACTACAGCAGTTAGATACTTAAACTGAGGTTTTCCCCCCAGATGTTCGTGGATTCGTGTGGGCTGTAGCGTATAACCAATAGATGATAACAATTGAATTCCACCCTAAAGAACACGACAAGAGAGAAAACGGTGAGTAGGTTAGCACACCGCGGGTAGCAATGTGCTTCTAACTTGTGTGTAGGCTATGTCTGTTGGGCGACGTAGCCAATAACTGCTATGTTTGCGCAATACGGTCGCAGTGTTTATATAAGGTACTATGGATCCTGTGGCCAACATGTGTCTTTTCTTATTCTCTGTATTCTGTCAAGGCTACTCCTCTCCTGGGTTAACGTGGACATCGTGTTCTATTCCTAAATGGCGATACTTAATTAAAGCAGCTCAATTTAAACCGTACATTGTACTATTAGGATGCTATAATACATTTCTCAGTGTGTGATATATAACAATCTGTATACTGTAAGACAATCAGACAAAAGCTGAATACTCAGACAGCGCGGGGGCACGAGGGGCATGTGGGGCAGACAGTGTGTGTGTGTGTGTGTGTGTGTGTGTGTGTGTGTGAGAGAGAGAGAGAGAGAGAGAGAGAGAGAGAGGGAGAGAGAGAGAGACTGCAGACACATCTGCAGACGGTACACCATTCACCTAGAATAACCCCTCAATCTCCTGTTCTACATCCTGATGCTTGCATGTGTTTAGTGCAGGCCCCTCACTCTCACCCAGACACACTGGGGAGGTGGGATTTCCCCCTAGAAAAGATGAGTTTGTATATTTCATTTGATTCTTTTTGGTACAAAGACCAGCTATTTGTGTCATTCAAACATGATGACACTCAAATTTCCTGCCTCTGAAATCTAGATTTGGGGTTGGGAGCTGGGCTGCAGATTAGACGGTGGGCAGGTAGAATAGCTCCTATGATGTATAAAATGTCGCCTCTCTCTCTATTTTTTTTAACAAGGGTGTTTTTTCCTTTGTCAGTGTGCCACCTCTTTGTCTGTCACTGTGCACCTAGACTGTTGTTTCTCTGGTGCCCACCAGGTGGCACTCTTGTAATGTTGCAGCCCGGACACTTCCCAGCATTGGTATGCCAGATGTCTGCCAGTATTACAGACGCGTAAACAGAACCTCTTACGTTTCCACACAGTATCTTTTTATTCCTCTTTCTGCCTCTTACTACATGTGTGTGTGTGTGTTCAGAGTGTGTGTGTATGTTTGGGGATTGTCATATTCTCGTAAATTCATTGCATAACATTTCTTTCAATGTTGAAATAGAGTAGAAATTGTTTAACAGACGGTAAGTGTACAGCAGGCTGTCTAGAGACAGACAGTCTCTGGAACAGCCGTTGTGTGTGGGACTGTTGACCCTGAGCTCTAGAACATGGCCTCTGTGGCTCATTAGGAGAAGGTTCAGGGGTTGCTGCTCCTAATCCATTAGGAGAAGGTTCAGGGGTTGCTGCTCCTAATCCATTAGGAGAAGGTTCAGGGGTTGCTGCTCCTAATCCATTAGGAGAAGGTTCAGGGGTCGCTGCTCCTAATCCATTAGGAGAAGGTTCAGGGGTCGCTGCTCCTAATAATGAACGTTGCTCTATCCTCCCTTCTCTGATAGATGCTGGACGGTCTGCGTCGGAGGCATGCCTCCCGCCCCTCCCGCCCCTCCCCCCGCCCGCTGTCACTCAACTTCACCGCCTTCTCTGCCCCTCCCCCAAGCCCCGACATGGAGAGCAACGACCACCCAATCAGAAGGTGAGGATTCCAGCCGAGGACAAACCTGCAGAATGCTGCTATACAGCATTCTGATCATCAACATCTGCTCTGGGTCAGATGCAGTCATCTGATGCTCATTGTTAGTCAGCATGTCTGGGTCCTAAAGGGAGGTGTGGTGAATCTCTTCTGTAATAACCCATAACATACATATGGGTTTTAGTGTGATGTACTGTTGATATGCATTTGTCATCAAAAACTAGGGAGTGTGACATTTTATGGTGATTGTGGAATTATAGGGAAAGAGTAAAGGGTGTGTGTGTGTGTGTGTAGCCATCTAGAATGTGTGTGTATCTGCCATTCGTGTGTGTATTTGTGTGCTTGTGGGAGGCAGTGTTCAAGGGGTCCATTGTTTGGTGGCTTGGTGTGAGCAGACTGTTCTCAGTTGGATCTGAATTGAAACTGTGAAACCTTGTCAGTCTTAACCGGTCCTGGTTATCTTAGTCAAGCTGTTTCTACATAAGAGAAGTATTATAACAGTCTTTTATATTGTCCAACATCCCCAGCTGTGTTGAATGGAGGAGCAGGAATCTGCCCTTTATTGTGTGTCTGCTTCCTGTTTATGTTGCTTCCTGCTGCAACCTCACACCAACCTCTAATCCACAAACCTACACCCCCACCCTATAGTCCAGTGATCCCCACTCCACCAAAACCTTTAGTCCACAGACCTCTATGACATCCAGCCTCCAACCCTAACCTCCACACACCCCTATCTCTAATCAATAGACCTCTACATTGCCCCAACCTCTAACCCACAAACCTTCCCATATCCCCTGCCTCCCTAGATTTGCAGCCTTACTAATCTGCTGTGTGTATATTGATTTGTGTTTGTAAATGACTGAATTGTACTGGTATGTGTTTCATGTGTACAGAAGAAACCTCTGTAGATAGCTATTGTTTTCTCTCCTGTAAGTTCTGAGCAGCTGGGTCAAGCCAGTGCCCTCCCTCCCACAGGGCCCCTCCCTCCCACAGGGCCCCTCCCTCCTGACTCTCTTCCTTTCTCAATCTCTATCATTCACGCCTGGCTCTCACAGTCCTCTTCTCTCTTCCTGGTCTCTCTCCCTGGTCTCTCTCCCTGGTCTCTCTTCCTGGTCTCTCTGGCCGATACACAGCTTCTGTCAATCTCTCTCTCTTTCTCCCTCTTTCATTTCTGATTCAGTCTTTTCTCCCTGTTTCTCAGTTTGTCTTGTGGCTAATATCTTCCTAATACTCAGTACTTAGTGTTTCTATTCCACTTCTGTCTTTCCTTGTCTCTCCCTCCCTGCCTCCCTCATCCTCGCCATGAGGACCCTGCACAGGCTGAAGTTGATGAGCTCCCCCAGCCTCAGTGAGCTGGGCTCCCCTGAGGAGCGGGGTGACAAGCAGAAGAGAGCTGGAGCCAACGCTACCTGGAACAGGTACTGCTGCTGTCCCCTGTCCCCCTGTCTCAGAACCATCATCCTGGGGACAATCTTCTGTGACACTCGCTGCCTGTTTGTGTGTGTGTGCCAGCATCCATAATGCGGTCATAGCTGTCTTCCAAAGGAAGGGTCTCGTAGACAACGAACTCTACGTCCTGAACGAAGGTGTCAGGTCAGTCACACACACACACACACAATTTATTTAATAAATAACCATGAAATGAGTTTAGCTGACATAGTTATCTCTTTATTCTTTATGTCCGCATTATGACATTATGATTGCTATGTTAACAATAACATGTAACTGTTTGTGTGTGTGTGTGGGGGGGGGGGGTAGTCATGTGATCTGGCTAGAAAACTCACTATCTCTGTAGACCAGACACTAATATCTTACTCTGTCAGCCTATAGGACTGGCCAGTAAACACATGCTGAATAAGACACACCCCTGAGTTGACACACATGCGCCTACAGGTTTCATTTAGCTAGTGTGAACTTCCCATAAATGTGAGCACTGTATGTAGAAACCATAATATGCCTTTAATATAATGAATATTATTCTGTTTATTCAATGGCTGTTATTGCTTATAATCACAAACTCTACACAGTATTTCAGCAGTAAAACTAGTTAGATGGAAGACGGCAATCAGCTCCATTCTAGTATAATTGTTAAGTACTACTCTGAAAATACTACTCACATATATACATATACATACAGTATATATATACATATATATATATATACTGTATATTGTGTATATACATGCACACACACGTATATAAAGAAATGTGGACTCTAAAAGCCTGACTCTTTTCTCCATCTGTATCTCTCTGCTCAGACATCTTCTGAAGACAGAGCTTGGGTCTTTCTTTACAGAATACCTGCAGGTAATCAATTATTCTGTTGCCCTACAGTACATGTGGACTCAATCAGGATGTCAACGGTGGTTTTTGTAATTCATGTTTCTCTATGTTGTTAGAAATGGTGTTTAAATCTTGATACCTCAGTAGAGTTTGTTGTTTACTTGTTGCCGCCTGTGTTCCTCAGAACCAGCTGCTGACCAAGGGGATGGTCATTCTGCGAGATAAGATCCGCTTCTATGAAGGTAGGATTAAACATGATCCATTGACCCGAGCAACGCAGCATACAAATTGATGATGACTCAGAATCTTGAGAATCTGTCAGTTCATGTTTTTGCCCTTTTGAAGTATCTTCCTCAACTCAGTTTTCAGTCTTTTCAGCAGTCTTGTGGGGCGGCTTGTGGTTTGTTCCCATGGCCATCTGTAGGTCAGAAGCTTCTGGACTCGCTGGCGGAGACGTGGGACTTCTTCTTTGGTGACGTCCTTTCGATGCTGCAGGCCATCTTTCACCCGGTCCAGGTACCAGCTGTCCCCTCTCAGCCTGCAGCCCCGCCCCCAGGTGGCGTCTGCTCTGATTGGTCTAATGGTTCTTGGTCATCGTCTTTCCTCCTTCAGGGTAAGGAGCCGTCCGTGAGGCAGCTTTCCCTGCTGCACTTCAGGAACACCATCGTCCTGAGTGTGAAGCTGGATGATGCCCTGTCTCGCCCGCGTGCACGCGTACCGCCCTCCATCACTCAGATGCTCCTCGTTCTACAGGTACACTAATACACATACACACACATATACACATGCACTAATGCACATACACAAGTATACACATACACTAATGCTCACATACATAAACACGCAAACAGACATACACACTATATGTTTATTTGACCTGTTCCCTGTCAAGCTCCTGTCTGTCTGTTTGCAGGGGGTTCATGAGGCTCGGGGGGGCAGTGAGGACTACCTGAGGCTGGAGGCTCTGGTGCAGAAGGTGGTGTCTCCTTACCTGGGCACCCACGGCCTCTACTCTGGAGATGGGAGTGTGTCTCACTGCTCCTGTGTGCTAGGTAACATCTGTGTGCTGGGTAACATCTGTGTGTTGGGTAACATCTGTGTGCTGGGTAACATCTGTGTGCTGGTGGGACATGCAGCCTGTCTCTCTTCTTCCATTATCTGAACCTTTTGCAACATCATCATCAACACATTTACAGTACACCTTCATGAATGTCTCCATCCATATGTCTCAGAAAAGCGTCTGCAGTGGTCCTGGCCCACCCCTGCCGAGCCTCCTTGTAAGAACCCGGTGGTCCGCTCCAAGAGCTACAACATCCCGCTGCTCTTGACCCCGGTGGCAGAGTACGACCCGGACACAGGCTCTGTGGGCAGCGGTGGCATCCGCAGGCACTCTGCCTGCGAGATGATCTCTTGTTTGGAGGATCAGGGCGTGGCCTCTGGCACTGACCTGTCTGTCTCATCCGCCAACAGGCTCTGTGTGGGTACCCACTTCACAGGTAGGGTCTGTGTCTAAGCTCCTGTGTGTATCGTAGTTTCTGAGTGTATCCTGCCATACCAACCTAAGCCATGCTCTCCACTCCCCAGGTACCATGCAGGGAGGGGCCAGAGAAAACCTGGAGTCCCCCCTCCCCTCCCCCTCCCTCCCCCCCCTCCACTCCCCAGGCCCCCTGCATGGAGCAGAGGCCACCATGACACTCTCGGACCTAAGCAAGGGTCCATCCCCCCCCCTAGCGGCTCCTCCAGTCCGGAGACCATCGTGGGACAGGTGCTGGAGTCAGCAGACTCTGACTCAGACGGGATATTTATAGAGTTCCCTCCTCTGCTCTGACTCTCCTCTGCTCTGACTCCTCTGCTCTGACTCTCCTCTGCTCTGACTCCTCTGCTCTGACTCTCTTCTGCTCTGACTCTCTGCTGCTCTGACTCGGCTCTGACTCTCCTCTGCTCTGACTCCTTTGCTCTGACTCTCCTCTGCTCTGACTCTTCTGCTCTGACTCTGCTCTGACTCTGCTCTGACTCTCCTCTGCTCTGACTCCTCTGCTCTGACTCTCCTCTGCTCTGACTCTTCTGCTCTGACTCTGCTCTGACTCTGCTCTGACTCTCCTCTGCTCTGACTCTGCTCTGACTCTCCTCTGCTCTGACTCCTCTGCTCTGACTCTCTTCTGCTCTGACTCTTCTGCTCTGGCTCTCTGCTGCTCTGACTCGGCTCTGACTCTCCTCTGCTCTGACTCCTCTGCTCTGACTCTCCTCTGCTCTGACTCTTCTGCTCTGACTCTGCTCTGACTCTGCTCTGACTCTCCTCTGCTCTGACTCTGCTCTGACTCTCCTCTGCTCTGACTCCTCTGCTCTGACTCTCTTCTGCTCTGACTCTTCTGCTCTGACTCTCCTCTGCTCTGACTCCTCTGCTCTGACTCTTCTGCTCTGACTCTTCTGCTCTGGCTCTCTGCTGCTCTGACTCGGCTCTGACTCTCCTCTGCTCTGACTCTCCACTGTGCTGACTCTCTGGGGTACGGAAGGGAGAGCAGATAGAGTTAGAGTCTAGAACCAGCCTTTAGGATCTGAGGTCAGATGTACATTTGTCCTCATTCTCGCCGGTAGGTGAGAGACCAGACCCCGTCTGTTCAGACTCCATGGCTAAGTGCACTCTTACGGCTCCCAATAGGAGACCTCTTTTTAGGCAGCATTTATTTAGGAAACAGATACATCATCATAGGATCACATCCATGTAGGTCTGCTCCTTTATTGTGCTTTCTTTTATGGGGCATTTTAAGAGCAGATGCTGCCCTCTGCTGCCCCCTGTGCCCTCTGTGCCCTCTGCTTCCCCCTGCTGCCCCCTGCTGCCCTATGCTGCCCTCTGCTGCCCCCTGCTGACCCCTGTGCCCTATGCTGCCCCCTGTGCCCTCTGTGCCCTCTGCTGCCCTCTGCTGCCCCCTGCTGCCCTATGCTGCCCTCTGCTGCCCCTTGTGCCCTCTGCTGCCCCCTGTGCCCTCTGCTGCCCCCTGCTGCCCTCTGCTGCCCCCTGCTGCCCTCTGCTGCCCCCGGCTGCCCCCTGCTGCCCTATGCTGCCCTCTGCTGCCCCTTGTGCCCTCTGCTGCCCCCTGTGCCCTCTGCTGCCCCCTGTGCCCTCTGTGCCCTCTGCTGCCCCCTGTGCCCTCTGCTGCCCCCTGCTGCCCTCTGCTGCCCCCGGCTGCCCCCTGTGCCCTCTGCTGCCCTCTGCTGCCCCCTGCTGCCCTCTGCTCATCTCTGCTGCCCTCTGCTGCCCCCTGTGCCCTCTGATGCCCTCTGCTGCCCCCTGCTTCCCTCTGCTGCTCTCTGCTGCCCTCTGCTGCCCTCTGCTGCCTCCTGCTGCCCTCCTCTGCCCTCTGCTGCCTCCTGCTGCCCTCTTCTGCCCTCTGCTGCCCCCTGCAGCAGTGGGTTTATCAAAAAATGATTTTGCAAGAACTTGATTAGCAAACATAAATATGATGCCATCTGACATTTAGACAGAGAATCCTTGAGTTTTCAGTGACAGAGGCTAGAGAAGTTGCCATTGTCCAATTGATTTTTTTAAGTTACCAGCAACCAAAGTTGCTTTAAAAAACTTGTGAATGTCATTAAATCTCTTAAATTGTGTCTTAACATAACTAATGTACACCAAACTAAAGTGTGTACACTCTCATGATATACCCACAATTAAGAGTGACATGCTATTGTTTACTGTTTACATGTGACAAGGAAAAGAGGGTTAAATTATGACAAATGTTGTTGCATATGCACTTCAACTTTGTAAATAAAAGTATGTGTTTTTTAGGACAGCTTACAGGTATATATTGTGAAGTGAGCTTTTGAACTTGAATTGTGATTTGAATAAGGGCTTTTTAACTGAAGCTTTTGAAATAATGTTTTACCTCAAGAGTTTTTGTAATAATTTTTTGGACAATCTGTAATGACACGTTTTTATTAAAGGATGTAATTTTCATTCATTTGTACTACCAGACTTTAATTAAAATATAAATGGATACAGTATTTAATATTCCGACTTGTGTTATTTCCTATAATTTTTCTTATGGTCGTTAACTGCAACATTCTGAGCCAATTAGATGTTTTTTTGTTGTTGCAATGATTGACAAAAAAGCGCCCATTAGTTGTCAACTATTATTGTGTTTAGCATAGAATACAGCCAATTGTCGGATTGTGGGCGGGTTCCGTACTCTGAAAATGAAATATAAACACCAGTAAACCACATCCGTTAAGGTCCAATCTCTTCAGCGGCCGGAAGTGTAGATTCCTTACCATCTCTGCAGTCTTCACTCTGTTAATCTTCTCTTATGTTTATTGTCAAACATAATTATTCTGAAAAGTGTTGTTTTTCTCAAGGTTTTTATTCGTAAATGTATCGGGACAAAAAAACGGATCAATGTGCATTGGTGCGTCAGCGATGCTCACCGTCCTTTAACTAGATTGGATATAAACGTTACGTTAATGGTCCTGCCCTCCCAAACATGTTAAGCACCCAAAACGTTTGGATGGAATAAAAAACTAATGAAAGGTCGTACTTTTACTGTTGGAAGTATCTGAACATTTTCACAGATTTTTCCAAAAATTGATAACGCAATTGGAGCAAGGTAAGCAGTATTCGACGACGACGATGTTAGCTTTCTGGTTCGCGCAAACTAAGCACTGCATTGTGTGAACTATTTCGTTGTCACTGTTCAGGAAATTACAGGAACTGTTGGTTATATTTAGTAATTATCTAGCTATTACTGTTACTACTGTACAGTAGCCTACTCGTACTTTGACCTCATAGGTTCGTATTAGATTCAGTATCTCATTTAAATTGGGGTTTGTAAGGTTATATTGTCTTGCATTGTAACTTCTCTATTTACGTCTAGCCTGGCATTAATTCCGCCTGCTAACTAGGCTCTCTCTGTTTCCTGAGCAGCCTGTTCTAAATGAACATGTCGTTGGCCCAGCGCGTGCTCCTCTCCTGGGTCTTCACCTTAATATTCCTCATCATGCTGGTCCTCAAGCTGGATTCCAAGATCCAGTGGAACTGGTTCCTCATCTTTCTCCCTGTCTGGACCTTCGATACCATACTCATCCTCATGCTGGTGGTGAAGATGGCGGGCCGCTGTAAGCCCGGCTACGATCCGCGGGACGGCCAGCAGAACGTGAGGAGGAAGGTGTGGTACCTGGTGGCCATACTGCTGAAGTTGGGCTTCTGTCTGGCGCTGTGTGCCCACCTGGAGCGACTGATGAAGCTGTGGCTGAGCGTGGTGTGCCTCCCCCTTTGGACCCTGCTGGTCGGGGCGCTGGTGGAGCTGGGCTACAACGTGTTCCACTACCGCAGGGACTGAGAAGAGAGGTAGAGGGAAGATATGGGGGGTTCGGTGGTGAAATCCCTTAAAATGAACAGTGAGAAGGAAATGGACCATTGACTGATTTATCCACAGAACATCACTGAGTTACCTCAGGAGAGGCTCACTAACACCCACATGACTTCAGGGTTATAGGTCATAGACTGTCATTAACTTCTCTTTCCCAGTAGGGGGGACAGGAGACAGATACGTGTGTGTCCGAACTGACTCTTTATGCCACGTGAGATTATTGTGACTGTTTGAGACTTCAGCTACAGAATCACGTGTGTGTGTGTGTGTGTGTGTGTGTAATGATGATTGTTCTCTGCGGGGAAGACGCATGTGCGCACACACATTTTACCTCCCAGAGGAATGACCTCTCTTTCATTGGCTGGTCACAGGTCGACGGGGGAGCCTGTGATTGGAAGAAGCTCAGGGTTCTAAAATGCAGTTTATCACACAAACTCCCCTGTCTGAGATCACTGGTGTTGGCCAAGAGTGTAATTGCCTCATTTTAAATCTATAGGCTCATCAGAAAGAAACTAATTATGTCACCTTTCTGTTAAATAGGCTGAGAAACATTTTAGATACTGTTGTTCACTGTGGTTTCCATGTTAATTGTTAAGGAGAGTGTATTCACTTCCTCATTGAACCCTTTTTTGTGAGCTCATTTCCTGTCTGGCACACGTGAGCTCACATAGAGCTCATATAGTTGAAACATTCACAGTCTCTGAGTCGTGACCTGGGGCTGGTCCATGAAAACAGTTTTATGTTTTCAAATAAGTTTTATGTATACAAATAAGCCAGGTTTATGTCAGGGAAATTAACTGACATTAGCCTGGCTTATTCAGTAAACTCCTTGGTTATAAATTGTTTAAATAAAGTCAAATCAAACCATTGGTAAGATCAGTTCATCCAGACATTGTGAATCCAATACTATTTGTAAATACTAATAGAAAAAGAATAAACAAGACTACTTTTCAACATATAGACTATTGTGTTTAGCTGGTATAGAGTACTGTTTAGCTGGTACCAGCTCTAACCTACACTGGCAGTTTGTTTAGCTGAAATCTGATCAATACATTCAGATGAGTAAACCTTTGACCCATTTTTAATCAAATGTGTGTTTTATACAAGGCTTCCACTAACTCTACAGTGTGCCTTGTTTACTAGTAGCCCGTTCCAGACATTCCTTGCAGTACCATTGGGGCTTTGTTCCCCCCCCAGGTGGTTGTTGAGCAGCACAACCAAGACAAGAGGACACCACTGAAGGGTTAAGAACCATTTAATGAGTGGTTCTGACCAGAGTATAAATCACACTACCAAGTCTTATCTTAGGAAATAAAATGTATTTACAACAGATCTCACATACGTCTCAAATAAAAACAAACAGTAAATGATATAAATAAGTTCTATGGAAAATAAAACTCGTCTTACAAAAAATATATGCATTTCTGTATACATTTTCTCACATTGGTGCTAATACACATCAACTGTACAGTAGCAGTACATAGTCTCCTTTACAGCCCTGTGTGAGTCAAACAGAAAATCATCCACTAACAGCTCCTATTTCCTGCTGGCTGGTGGGGCAGGCTGAACCTACATGGTGTCATGGAGTTCCACTGAGCTGGGAGGCAGGTCTGCAGTAGGTGGAGTCAGAACCATGTTGCTCACACCTGACCCTCCTCAGATCTGCAGAACAAGAGGAGCTTGCCTGGCTGGGGGGTGTGGCTGGGGGGTGTCCAGTAGAGGACAAGAGTCTTAACAAAGGGGGCGTGTCTACAGGAGGGGCTGGTCTTCCAATTGGGCAGTACCTAGAGTAGGTGCTATGAGAGTGTAGCTACGTGGTGCACAGGCACCAACCAACAGGTCACAACATTTCATATAGAGCCTACGTACATTCGCTAACAAACGTTAAAGTAAGCTACTTATCTTACATTCTGAGACCCTGTTCAAACTGGAGACATTTCCTGTGCTGCTAGCGCTTAGTCACCGGCCAGTGGTGGTGTCGGGGTTTACCAAGTCATGATAGGACTGTCATCAGTTCATTGGGTCAGTGAGCGCTGGACAGGAGAATGTGGTTTCCGATGCTTTTCTTCGAACAGAGCCAGAGTGTAAGTTGTACAGTAGAAAGAGGACTAGACATCTAGACATATTCATATTAAAAAGTCTTTCTGTGTCTGGGGTGTGTGTGGTTTCAGAGGGTGTTTTAAAGAGTGCTGCAGCCGGGAGTCCTGAACCCCAGGTTTACTGTGTGTCATGTCCTTTACTTTTGGTCCTCTAGAGGGCGCTATCGTCCTGCTCTCAGAGCCAGGCTTGGAGCCGCTTCCTCTGGGCTCGCTGAGCTGCTGGTGAGCCTTGGCCCGGTCCGAGAAAGAGGGCTGTGGTGCGTCCATAGGCTTGAACAGGTCAAAGGTGACGAGCGTCCGGGGGGGTTTGTGTTCAGGGGGAGCTAGCTTCTTCCTCTCCTCCTTCTGGCCAGTATCTCTCTCTCTCTTGCCTTCCTTCTTTGCGTGAGCTGCCATGTGTTTGGCGGCAGGCTTGCCCTCCTCGTCCCTGGCCACCCTCACTGCCGGCAGGCTGATGCCCTCTCTGTGGCTGCCTCTCTCCTTCTTCACATGAGAGGCTTTGTGCCTGTGACTGCCGGGCTCTCTGGCGTCCTCTCTCTCTGGCCGTGGCTGTGATGGGGGGGCCCTGACCCCCTTCTCATCCCTCGGAGCCAGCTGGGAGGGCGGGCAGGGTTTTCCACCCCCCTCCCTGGTCCTCTGAGGTGCTGTCTGCGTGGGTTCTCCCCCCTCCGTGGTCTTTCTCTCCTCTTTTCCTTTCTCCTTCGCTCTATCCTTGTCTCTCTCCTTCTCCCTGTCTTTCCCTCTCTCCTTCTTCTCTTTCTCCTTGTCCTTCCCCCGCTCTTTTTCCCTCCGTTCTCTCTCTTTTTCCTTCCCCCTCTCCTTGTCATCTCTGCCCCTACCTTTCTCCTTGTCTTTCTCTTTCTTGATCTGAGGTGAGGTGGGTGTGGTGGTCCTCTCCCTCTCTTTGGGAGCCTGAGGAAGGATTTTCAGTTGCCTCTCATGTTCCCCCTCTCTCTCTTTTTTGGGGGGCAATAACGTCTTCGAGAGGACAACGCTGCCCTCCCTCTCTCCGTCTTTTGGAACTATCAGCTGGCTGTCAGTCCCTTCCTCTCTTCCTCCTCTGCTTCCCCTCCTGTCTTTCACATCCCCCTCCTCCTTCAATGTCTCCATCTCCCCTAATGTGTCTGAGTGTGTCCCTCCATCTCTCTCCTCTTTGACGACAGCTAGAATCTGCATTGGTGTGGGGCCTACCCTCTCTTCGCCCATCTCATGCTCCCTCTCCTCCTCTTCCTCCTTGCAGACATGTGACGCTCCTCTGCGGGCCACACCCTGCCCTTCCTCATCCTCTTCTGCCTCCCCATAACCCATCAGTCTGTGTGCTGGACTGCTGTTCTCTTTCCCTCTTTCCTCCTCCTCCTCCTCTTCTTCCTCTTCTTCCTCTTTGACTTCAGCTAGGACCTGAGTTGGCGTGGCGTGGCCATCCTCTGCCTCCTCGTGCTGGTCCTGATGGTACTGGCGCAGGCGGATGTGCCAGGCCAGGCTGCACACAGCCGACACCGTCTTGAACTGGTGCACCACGCCGCGTGGGATAAAGTAGATGTCATCGTGGTACAGCTGGATGCGGGCGTAGCGGATGCCCTCCCTCCGCAGCTGGTTCAGCTTGGCGTCGTCGATCCACTGGACACACTGCGGCGGGGAAGGAAGACGAAACACCAGATCAGCTGCTATACACACACCTGGGAGTGTCTGCATGTGTGAATGAGTGAGTGTTTGTTTGTGTCACCTGTGAAAGGGGCGGTTCGTGCAGGTCCAGTTGCAGTCTCTGGACCACGTCAGTGAAATCTCCAGCATGGAAACACACCACGTCTTTGGTAATGCGTGCTGGAGCCGCCCTGCTAAGGTACACACAGTCAGAGAGACCAGCCAAGAGATACATTGAGATTCATTTAGACACTTTTATCCAAAGTAACATACAAATAATGTGTGACGGGTATGTAACGGACGTGGTCTTTGCGAGCTCCTTCAGAGGTATCTGGCCGCTCCGACCAGGAGTCAAACTCACCACCTCTGACTTCCAAAGTGCAACCACTACCGGCTACGCCAAAGAAAAACTAGCTTTTCGCTGACGCGGGTGGCCCATTACATACCTGAGGAGTGAGTTTCACCGGCTACAAATGCATATACAAAGTACAGTAGAAGATCAAGGATAAGAAGTGCAGAGTTCTACAGTACACTACAGAGTTCTACAGTACAGAGTTCTACAGTACACTACAGAGTTCTACAGTACAGAGTTCTACAGTACACTACAGAGTTCTACAGTACAGTACACTACAGAGTTCTACAGTACACTACAGAGTTCTACAGTACAGAGTTCTACAGTACAGTACACTACAGAGTTCTACAGTACAGAGTTCTACAGTACACTACAGAGTTCTACAGTACAGTACACTACAGAGTTCTACACTACAGAGTTCTTCAGTACACTACAGAGTTCTACAGTACAGTACACTACAGAGTTCTACAGTACAGTACACTACAGAGTTCTACACTACAGAGTTCTACAGTACACTACAGAGTTCTACAGTACAGTACACTACAGAGTTCTACAGTACAGTACACTACAGAGTTCTACAGTACAGAGTTCTACAGTACACTACAGAGTTCTACAGTACAGATTTCTACAGTACACTACAGAGTTCTACAGTACAGTACACTACAGAGTTCTACAGTACAGTACACTACAGAGTTCTACAGTACACTACAGAGTTCTACAGTACAGTACAGTACACTACAGAGTTCTACAGTATTCCAGTCAGTCAAGAAACTGCATGTTTGATAGCCACTTCAAAGTCACCACATCTCAGCTACCAGACAGTGAACAAACAAGCTCAATCCCACAATAGCTGTGAGCGTGGGGACATTTTTGTTGATCAACCAACCAACAGAGCGAGTATTAGAGCTGCTGGTCGCAGCTAAAAAGTATATTACAGTAAAACTACACAGTGCAACAATAACATCTCGATAACAGTAGCTAGCCAAACACTATGATGAACACAAATAATAATACTACAGTGAAGTAATATCTCCAATCCTCAATTGGTCTTACAGTTTAGTCTCAATTCCAGACATGTCTAGTACAGAGCAGCCAAAAACACATGTCCATATTCCCAGACCGTGTGCCAGCAGGATGGGGAGCACGTGCAGAGAGGGGACAGATGAGCAGGTATCACTAGAGGTAACAAACTGCTTCTGGTTTTGGTGCAGCTCGGCCAAACAAAACAGATCTGCTGTTATGTACAGCAGAATACATAGTGTATGATTTAGAGTGTTTACACTCACATGGAGTCTTGGTGTGTGTGTGTGTGTGTGTACCCACCCCTCTCCGCAGCGCACAGCCTTCAGCACCCCCACGGCGGCTGTGGTCTGCCTTTCGAAGCCCTGACCGATGTGGTCGGCATGCGCCCGCGTGCGGTCCTCAAACAGCATCTCCCTTGGCTCGCTTGCCCGGGGCAGGTACTGCAGGTTCTTGATCTCGTTGGTGGAACTGAAACACCAGGGAAGCAAAGGACAGGTCAGTGAAGCGTCTACTATACAACCTATACAAAGGTAAGTATATAAAGAGCAAATGGAAACTACATGTCAACATTCATTTTCTTTCCCAGTTCTAATACGGGCACCATCTCCATGGCGACTCCACACAGCAGACCCACCGTTTCCTCTTGAAGGGGGACTTGGGCATGTCGGCCACAGGGATCATCTGCTCACCGGGCCGCACCCACATGATGGGACCGTCATCGCTTTCTGTGGGGCTCTGTAGGCACAGGCTGGAGAAGGAGCCCCAGGGCAGGGTACGCTGCAGCAGGAGGGAGACAGGGTCAGACATGCAGCAGACAGGGTCAGACATGCAGCAGACAGGGTCAGACATGCAGCAGACAGGGTCAGACATGCAGCAGACAGGGTCAGACATGCAGCAGACAGGGTCAGACATGCAGCAGACAGGGTCAGACATGCAGCAGACAGGGTCAGACATGCAGCAGACAGGGTCAGACATGCAGCAGACAGGGTCAGACATGCAGCAGACAGGGTCAGACATGCAGCAGACAGGGTCAGACATGCAGCAGACAGGGTCAGACATGCAGCAGACAGGGTCAGACATGGACACCACACACACCACATGTAGGTGAGGGGGGAGGTGAGGGGGAGGAGGGGTATTTAGAAGGTAAGGGAGGAAGGAGGGGAATAAGAAGGGGATAGAGGGTTAGGGTTACTCACCTCCAGGAAGGGGGAGTCCTCCAGCATTCTGATGAACTCTGGGAAGTAGTCGCCGACCTCCTCGTCCACGGCCCCCACCAGGCTGACCTGCCGCATGGCCCCGGCACGGTACGTTCCCTGGGAGTAGGTCCTCTTCACCTGCGGGGGGAGAGAGGGAACAGGTCAGGCGGTAAGGCAGACTGGTAGGTCTGAGACAGGGAGGTTAAAGGTAGGTATAGGAGATACAGTCCAGCAGATACAGGGCAGAGACCATGTTCTATCCTTCCAGCACATAGATATTGAACTGTGGGTATAGCCTCAACATAGAACTCCATACAACCTTCCCTCAGCAAATGTACTCATAATTTATCATCATTTTATTCCGGCTGTATTCCGGCATATGAGAAGCCTCCTAGTGTGCTAACTCTGGAGTGTTGGAGCTAGACCGCTAGACGACCGGAGGACTGAACATCCTCGCTTTTTCTCCCCAAAGAGATCAAACCACAAGTGGGAGTCTACTGCTTGTGATGTGTTTGCTGTTGAGAAGCTCCATAACAAAGAGTTAATTTCACACTGAACACTTTTTTCCTGCGCTCCGGTCAGCTCCTTATGGCGGTGGGCTGAACATTACAACCAGAATAATGACGATCAACTCTCTGTATGTAAGCACAGGGATCTTTACTGTGTGCCTCACAGAACACCAGGATGATAACGATCAACTCTCTGTATGTAAGCACAGGGATCTTTACAGTGTGCCTCACAGAACACCAGGATGATAACGATCAACTCTCTGTATGTAAGCACAGGGATATTTACTGTGTGCCTCACAGAACACCAGGATAATGACGATCAACTCTCTGTATGTAAGCACAGGGATCTTTACTGTGTGCCTCACAGAACACCCGACACACACACCACACCCAGAGCCTTGACCCATCACCAACAGTTCATATACAGCATCTAGGATCTAGTAGCAATGGCACGGCCACTGAGCCCAGCTTGGTCCTCTGAAGACACACAGGTGTCCAGCCCAGCCCCACACAGTCCCCAGGGAGCCCAGCTCCACACGGTCCCCAGCTCCACACGGTCCCCAGCTCCACACGGTCCCCAGCTCCACACGGTCCCCAGGGAGCCCAGCCCCACAGTCCCTCGTTGTCTCACCTGAGAGTGGAAGTTGACCATGGTGGTGGTCTCGATGTCCTTCTTCCCCAACACCTCCATCTTGACGGGGGCGTTGGGGAACTTGTAGGAGAAATAGTCCAGGAAGTCTGGCAGGTATGAGGCAGCCCCGTGAATTATGCCCATCACGTAGCGTGCTGCCTGGTTCTGGTCCTCGCTGAAGGACAGCGTGACAAACTCCTGGGCAAAGCGTTGCATCTCGGCAGCTGAGAGACAGGAGAGCTGCTCGCTGGAGGCGTGGGCCACAGACGCCCCCCCATTAGCCTGCTGCTCCACCTGGATCAGGTGACCAAACTCCAGACCTGACACATCAGGGGGCGGGGGACACGGGAGCGGGGACCCGTAGCCAAGCCTCTCCCTCAGCGTGGTCGAGGCACAGGAGGCTGGAGGATCCTTACGGTCTTGCTGTGGAGCTGACATGTTCTGGAGCAAGCTGCTGCTGTTCCCATTGAGTTTCCCCAGCAGGTCGGGCAGGTCCAGAGCCAGCCCGGAGCAAAGCGTCTGGCAGGAGCGGTGCCACATCTTGGGCCGCCAGCGTCTCTCTCCCTCTTTGTGCTTCTTCTTTTTTTTCTTCTTTAATTTTTTTATAAGGAGCTCGTCCTCTGAGTCTTCATTTGGTTTCTCTTTGGGATCTGTTAGGAAGAACAGGGACAATTAAATGATATGGATTAAGAAGTTGAACATTATGACCAAAACATTAGGAGTCCTCTGAAGTTTTGGTGGATTGTAAAATAAGGCTACAGCTCTCCAGCAAAGAAGGAGCTAGCCCAGCCAATACACTTTAAACAAAGACACAGGGTTTATTAAGGGATGTAAAGCATCCTTCATACCCGGCATCTGGGGGCTCCTGTCTCCGTTCTCTCTGCCAATGTCATTCACATCAATGTCTTTGTTGCTCTTCCGCTCTTTATCCCCTTCTCGTTTTTTGTCCCTCTCTTTGTCCTTGTTTGGATGGTCTGTAAAAATATGATTCAATACCCAGAATGAATTGTTGAACGTACAGCAAATGATGGAGAAACAATTACTCTACAAAAGTAAACAACTTGTACACGTGTAGGCCTATCTGTGGACTAGTTGCTACATTTTAAATTAGATAGCATACAAGTGGATTTGTGCCTGTTCCATAAATACAACAAATGCTAAGTAGGCCTAGGTTATTTTCCTTTCCCATGAAATTATGACCTTGTTTAAACGTTGCGGTCGAGCAATGCCATACCTCTCTGTAACATTTTCACGTCACCATTCTCCGTCTTTGTATGGCAGCTAAAAGCGGTCACTTTCTCCAAGGGTGAGCCCTGGGTTTCAACGTTTTTATCTTTATCCTTTTGTCGTTTTTCCTTCGACTTCTTGACTTTGGAAGGAGAGGCGAGGAAGTTGCTAATCTTGAAGATCTTTCGAGCGGGGGCTGGCGCGGTGGAGTTGCTCGGCTTGGCCGGGCCGAAACTCCATTTCGCTGGGCTTCCATAACTCTGCTTCCCGTTGTGTTTTTCCCCTGCGCAGACCTCGCCGTTCAGTTTCTTGTGTTTGAGACTCTTCTCTTCGATTCGTACTTTCTTGGGGGGTGGTGGATAAATATCGCTGGAAGACTGTGGTCGGCTTTCTGGTGGCCGCTTGGGTAGCAAGGCTTTAGGAGAATTTGTTTTGCTATTTGCTGCAAAATGCATGGAGTCCACGGACTCGGCCATCTTGGAAGTTTCTATTTTTTACGGTCATACGTAATTCCTGCGTGAGAGGGCCAGGAGGAGGCGTGGCTTTCTGTTCTACGTCGAACATAACGGGAGGGAGGGGTCAAGCAAGTCAACACGATTGTTTACATGTTGCAGGTATATTGTTCGAGCAAGGAATTCTCACACTATGCAGCACGATGCAATGACGCAATTAATTTCATTCACAAGATTAATTATATCTCAGAGAATGGTCTAGGACTACTCGTCATACAACCGAATGAGTCCGAAGGCGCTGTACACGAAAGTACAGCGGATATTTCGGTTATTAGGTTAAATAGGTTAACACCACTTCCCAATTGATTTTATAATTTTTTACTTAAAAGTAGGCTTGCAATATGTGTTGCTGATGTATTATCAGACAAAATGTAACTGAGCAAACTTCCTCGTGTAACGTCAAAAATAAAAGGATGTTTAAAAGACTGCATGATGCAATATTATGTCAAACCACCGGGTGGCGAGAGAGGTCAGATTATTGAAACGGTCACAGAATGCATTAACACAGCTAACTGCGCTATCCTTCCAAAATTACTTTATTTCCCAAACTGTCAACTTTCAATGCACTAAAGTTAATGACCTACTCACCTTTCGCGTTTCCTAGTTTTCCCCCATAATACTAAATTATCTAGATTTCATTCAGGGGCGGATCTACCTGGGTGGCATCGGGTGGCAACTGACACCCTAAATAGAGCCTTGCCACCCCAGCTGCCACCCCAGTTGGCACCCCAGTTAGCAACTTTGAAAACAAAGAAAAGTTGTGGCTCATCGGACATTTGTGAGAGAGAATCTTTTATATCCGAATGCAAGTAAATGCAGCACGAGACAACGCCATCCACATTCCCCACACCGCCGACCGAAGTTTACATTTACATTTACATTTACATTTATTTATTTAGCAGACGCTTTTATCCAAAGCGACTTCCAAGAGAGAGCTTTACTAAAGAGCATAGGTCACTGATCATAACAACGAGATAGTCCCAAACATTGCAAGCAGCCAAAACATGAAGCATACATTGTGAAAAAGCTAAACAAGTGCCAAAAGGGAAGACCCATAAGAGCATGTAGTTATACAAGTTACAAATTAAAACAACATGAACCACAAAAGTGCAGGACTGTACCTGTAAAAGAACAATCAACAGTAAAATATTACACAGCAAGTACAAGACTTAACTTCGTTATATCTAACCTACAATAGCAACAAGTCACTCAATAAGAGTCATAGTGATCCTGGAGGAAACTAACAAGTCCAGCCAAGCATTCTTAAGTGCCGTTGTACTCCCGGAACAAGTGCGTCTTGAGCCTTTTCTTGAAGGTGGGAAGACAGTCAGTGTCCCTGATGGAGGTGGGGAGCTGGTTCCACCATTGGGGCGCCAGGCAGGAGAAGAGCTTGTGTTGGGACCGGGCAGTCTTGAGCGGTGGGACCACCAGGCGGTTGTCTGAAGAAGACCGTAGGTGACGGGTGGGGGTGTAAGGTTGCAGGAGAGACTTGATGTAGATGGGTGCAGTCCCGTTCACTGCTCGGAAGGTCAGTACCAGGGTCTTGAATCTGATACGGGCGTTGATGGGTAGCCAGTGGAGGGAGATGAGGAGCGGGGTAACATGGGAGCGTCTGGGTAGATTGTAGACCAGGCGGGCCGCTGCGTTCTGAATCCTCTGAAGAGGGCGGGTTGCACATGCTGGGAGACCAGCGAGCAGCGAGTTGCAGTAGTCCAACTTGGAGAGGACCAGTGCTTGGACTAGCAGCTGGGTGGAGTGCTCAGACAGGTATCTCCTGATCTTTCGGATGTTGTAGAGGGTGAATCTACAAGACCGGGAGACTGCGGCGATGTGGGCCGTGAAGGAGAGCTCGTCATCCAATGTAACCCCAAGGTTCCTGGCAGAGGATGAGGGGGTCACCGTCGCAGATCCCAGGGTGATTGACAGGTCGTGGGAGATGGAGGGTTTAGCCGGGATGATGAGAAGTTCTGTTTTGGCGAGGTTCAGCTGGAGGTGGTGCTCGGTCATCCAGGCGGAGATGTCTGCGAGGCAGGCCTCAATCCTAGCAGAGATCCCCGGATCGGTCGGGGGGAACGATTGTTCCGGGGGGAAGTTGCTTTCATTTGAACACAAGGAAGGCGCGAACTGACCATAGAAGGCTCCAACTCAAGGAAGCAATTGTCGGCACAGACAGCAGACCACACCGAAAGAATGAGGTTTTAAGCTTTATCTATTAATGACTACGAATAATTAGAAAAGTGCAGGGCTAACGGAGTTGCAACGTTAGTTTTCCTGTTGAATTCAGGTTAATGACATTAACTTGTGAATGCTGTGGGAAAGCAACAACAAAGATGACCGCAGGTAAAGTTAGTTTGAAGTTCGATTTTAAACAGATATTCGGACTTTCGGATATTGTGTTATTTTAACCGGTGTATAGCATTGTTATGACCGGTTGCTTAACCAATGCTTTTGGCTGCCCAAACAGCGCGTATGTTTAGGGGCCGTCAACAAATTACACATGTCAAAAGTCAATAGCTTTTCAACAACATGAACTAGGAGCGTCAAAATAATGTTAAACTGTTGAAGTTGTATGCATTCATGATGCACAGCCTTTATTTTGTTCATTTTCATCACAGGTTATTAAAAAGTATGTTTTTATTCAAAATAAATCTTCAAACTTCAATAGCTTTTTGGTCATGTGACCTATAATCCTCAAATTCATTTCAGTGTTCACAGACTATGCATACATGTTGCACAGCCTTTATTTTTTTCATTTTTATGAAAGTATCACACTTTTGCCACAGGGTCCCACCCCTCAAAATATCCTGCCACCCTCTTGCCACCCCATGAATATTTTTCTAGATATGCCACTGGTCCAAAATGACAGTTTACTTGTCTTTATGGTAGCCAATAGCCATATTGTATTATCAACAGAAAACATTCCCCAAACATGTTCTTGTTATGCACTAGGCATATGAAAAGGCAAAGTCACAGGACAGAAAGTGACAGAAAACAGACATAAATATTGTAACAATTTGCAAAGTGTTTCTTTATCAAACTGTTCTTGTACTCCAGACACATTTTTATCCTGCCCCCTCACCTTTAATGCTGTTACAAAACAGAAGTATTAATCGGTCATGGAGAAAGGACAGGGTACACAGTGTTTACAGATTAGACGCCAGCTTTCTCTAAGTGCAGATCTATTTAGCTCTTTGTACTAAATTGTTCCAGAGTGTTTATCCAAGACTGAAGTGTCACTGAGACAGTCAGTTACCATGGAGAAGGTACTTTTTTCCGGTCAAGAGACAAGTGCTTCTGCAGATTTCCTCAACTTCAACCCAATATTCAATATGTAGGGGCCTGTTCCATTAAGAATGAAGTGACACCAGTCCAGTCTGTCCACAAGGTTTCACCTGAAACAAAGAGGACCATGGCAGTATAAGGACAGGCAGGGTGTTTCTGGCACCTGGAGACAGCTGGTTCCTGGAGTCCTCCGTAGCCTGGAGAGGCTTCTTTCTTGTAGTGTTCTGTAGTCTGATGACAGAGTAGGTGTGTACTGCCTGCTTGGTGCTCTTAACACCTTGTGGTTGAAAGCATTTAGAGAAGGTCAAGAAACAAGAGGTCAAGGTCAACAAGAGTTACATTGAGTCATTGAGCAGACGCTCTTAGTGCGTTAGTGCGACTTAAAGTAAGTACAGGGACATTCCCCCGAGGCAAGTAAGGTAAAGTGCCTTATCCAAGGACACAACGTCATTTTGCACAGCCAATTATCAAACCAGCAACCGTCTGATTACTAGCCCAATTCCCTAACCGCTCAGCCACCTGACTTGGAGGACTATTTCCTTGAATTCAGATTTGTTTGTATAGATAAAATGCAAGGCCTTTTTTCTAGCACACCAAACGTTGTAATCCAACTCCAGACATTATGTTTTGGTGGTGTGAATATCTCCGAAGCAGCTCAGTCTTGCATCAGACCCTACTAGATTCCCCTGAGCGCTCTGTGTCATAACCACCTACCCACTCCCACTACCCACTCCTACCTAACACACCTCTTCCAAATCCTTCATCGACTCAAGGAATTTTAGATAGAAATTTCAAACAATGTTTTAATGAGGTCCAGGCTTTTGGAAGGGAAACAAAATGACCTGACGTTATCTGTTGTTGACGGTGTGAAGGAAATCCAGGCCAGATGTGTGAGACACTGGGTCCTCAGTCTCCCACCAAAACACCATCAGGCCACTGACCAATGATTATGTGGAAAACACTCTCACACATGGACAGGGAATCTACCAGTCACTGGACATTAAAGCTTTACTGAGAACAGTGTGAATCAGTCCAAGTCTCACTCTCTCTCTTACTGTCTTTCTCTCTCTCTCTCTCTCTCTCTCTCTCTCTCTCTCTCTCTCTTACTGTCTCTCTCTCTTACTCTCTCTCTTACTCTCTGTCTTACTCTCTCTCTTACTCTCTCTCTTACACTCTCTCTCTCTTTCTTTCTTACTTTCTCTCTTACTCTCTATCTCTCTTACTCTCTCTTACCCTCTCTCTCTTTCTCTTTCTTGTTTTGTGCACGTATGAGAGGCAGATTGATCGGTGGATTGCTTTGAGGGTTCTATAATGAATGTGCTATTCATCAACCTCATATTGTTGCAGAATGAGAGACTTGCATAGTCCTGCTTGGCCCTGGAGACTCACCCAGCCCACAGTAAGCCAGTGTTATAGCACCAGTATGTTTATACCATCAGACCCACAGCCTGAGTATGGTATTACTAGTTAGCATGGCGTCATAGGCAGACTAGACTCTCTCAAGTCAGGATGGAAACAGGACCCTTCTGCTCACAGCAGACATGAGCCATGACAGGCTCTCCTCTCAGCCCAAGTGGATTGAGATGAAGAGTCCCATCAGGCAGGGCAGATACATGGCTGGACCTAACTCTCACATGTTTGTCATAGCCAGTATATGGAAAACCCACAGTGTTTATACAGTCCAAGACAGAGAGTTGGCCAAGTCAGCTCACTTAGTGAATGCAAAACACTTCCCTGGGAGAGGGCACAAACCCAGCCCTCCTACCATACAAGGCTGGGGCCAGGACAGAGGCTGGGGCCAGGACAGAGGCTGGGGCCAGGACAGAGGCTGGGGCCAGGACAGAGGCTGGGGCCAGGACAGAGGCTGGGGCCAGGACAGAGGCTGGGGCCAGGACAGCAGGACAGAGGTATTTCTGGAAACTGACCAAAGACCTGCACACTCTTTCCAAAAACTCTGGTTAAATATGATAAACAGATCTCAGGTCAGTGATAAGGGGAGGACGTACAGAGGACAGAGGATTTACTTAGGTCTGGAGATATGTCTCTTGGCTGGTAAATAGACTCGTCAGTAAGGCTGTTCCTCTAGAAGGAGGGATGTTAAAAGTGTGAACAGGCCAGTGAGAGATCCCCTCCTCCTGAGATGCACATGCAGACTAGCTGGAGACCTTTCTCAATAGATCAGATTACCTTTACAAATGGATAATCAGTGAAGTCACACAGTTGACATGACAGAGCATGAACACTGTCCCGTAGAAGGAACACAGAAGGACAGTATGGAGGAGTTGGGGCCGGTGGGGTGGCAGCAATATATAGGAACGTATGTTCAGTCAAAACAATCACGTATTAGATTTGAGCATTTATTGTTACGTGACATGGACATGTAGATTTAACTTAGAGATTCATGTTGTTTAATTGTAACTTGCTTAACTACATGCTCTTATGGTTTCTTCCCTTTAGCACTTATTTTTTGGTTGTTCACTATGTGTACTTCTTGTTTTTGGCTACCCGCAATGCTTTGGGGCTATCTTGTTGTTATTATCAGTGACCTATGCACTTTGTAAAGCTCTCTCTTGGAAGTCACTTTGGATAAAAGCGTCTGCTAAATGAATAAATGTAAATGTAACTTTGGCGGAGTGGATGATCTAAGGGAAGCACTCCCTGCCTCCTCGATGCAACACATACATACATGACATATGAGGCAGGGAGCAATAGAGATATAATCCCCCTGGTGGATAGACATACAGACAGCATGGGGGAGAAGGGGACGGTGGAGGGTGGCAGCAGCACTGATCATACAACGACCAGGGTGAGTGTGTGCATATCCGCGCGTCTTTTAAAGACGCCTTGTTGGACGTGGTCCAATGGATATGCGCTGCTAACATGAACTAGCCTGACTCACATACAGCCTCATGTAACTTTAGTCACGTCTTGAATGTACTTGAAATTTGACAAAAACTCTCTGAGTAAAAAGAGACATTCTCTTCATCATATATCTTCTTATATTATTATATTAGCACCCAAAGGCCTCATCACAGATGAAACATCCCTGACTCGTATCTTTCTGAAGCCTAAAAGAACCACAACTCTAACCCTTGTAATAAAAATGTCCCTTCAGCATTCAGCACACTCTGTGTGTAGCCCAGAGGCCTGATGGTGAGGCGACTGCAGTGCAGAAATGGACCTATAGCATCTGTCACTGGCGTGTTTGTCAGCGCTATTGACAGGAAGTGTAGGACACCCTGCCAAGACAACTGTCACACACATGCATTTTCAGGCCCGTGACATACAAGGAGAACAAATTGTGTGTGCTTATTGTTACAGCATGGAGTGAGAATGCGGTACGAATGGTCCTTATTAGATATTTGGATTAGGTTAAGGACGATGCACAATAGTAAAATTACAATGCCCTGTATAAATGCCTTTGTTCATTTAAAGCTTCATGGTTTTATGACTGGTGCCTGTTAACTCTTGAAATACTGAAGCACCCAAATACCATCTAACCCTAACCCTAACCCAAATATGATCTTACCCTAATCCAAATACGATCTAACCCTAAATACTGAAGCACCCAAATCCGATAATCCTCTCTCCACTTAGTCTTTATGTTCGTTTGTTTTTTTGACAGACACAGATAACTGTTTGTTCTCGAAATGACAAACACTTATCATCTTCCTCCTGTACTCTTTCTTTCTCTCTCCTGCATTCCCTCTTCACATGTGTAGACAACTCTCTCAAGTAAGTCTGCTTCCTCCTCCCTCCTTCCCTTTCTCCCACCCCGTTTCCCTCCCACTCTTTCTGTCGCAGCTTCCCATACACACGAGGTGGGTCTTTGGCATCGTCCTGCAACCCCTCTCACCCTATCGCTCCCTCTCTGTATTCCCAGAACTCAGGACACGATGAAGCTAGCAGCACTGTGCATGTACGGGACCCTGCTCGTCCTCTCCAGTCCAGCAGGAAGCTCAGCAGAAGCCCTCCATGGAGACGTCTACTGGGGCCAGGGGGCAGGAGGCTGCAGGGTGAGTCTGAGCCCACTTGGGCCATGTGGTGGAGAGGGGATGGAAGGGAACATGTGCACCTACAGGGTCAACCTGCCAGCCTTTACCATCCAGCTACCCAGACAGCTCCACGACCTGGAGGAGACCCTGAAGGAGGTGGAAAGCCTTCAGAAGAGCCTGGAAGAGCTGAGGACAAGGTGTGAGTGCAGGGGGACCCAGGAGGACCAGGAGAAGGAGGGCTGTGGGGAGAAAGAGAGGGAGAAGGAGGGAAAGAGGGAGATACTCAAGGACAAAGACAAGGAGTGGGGTAAAGAAAAAGAGACAGACAAAGTGAAAGAAGGGACAAAGGGGGTGGAATGGGATGAAAACATTGATAAGGATCAGGAGAGAAAGATTTTGGGAGAAAGTGAGGGAGGAAGTGAATGGGAGAAAACAAAAAAAGGAGAGAAAGGAGGTAAACAGACCAAAAAGGAGATGTTATGGGTGCCAAAAAGAACGACTGGCGGGGAGAAGGAAAGTCAGGGGGGTAAGATGAGAGAGAAGGATGTGGAAAAGGGGAAAGCAAATGAGAAGGACAGAAAGAAGGATAAAGAGAAAAAGAAAGAGGAACACAGAGAGAGAAATAAGAAGGGAGATATCCAGCAGGGAAAAATGAAGGAGAAGGAGGTAAACAAGGTAAGGGAGGAAAATAGAGAAAAGGAAACGCAGGTTCATCCTCCGCTGCAGGGGAAAAAGACTCAGGGAGGAAAAGAAACATGGAAACCAACCCCAACCCCAACTCAAGGACTTGTGGAAAAGAGGACAAAACCACAGACAGAAGAAAGGGAAAAAGAGACAGATGAAAGGAGAGAGAAAGAACTAGAAAAACAGACTGTGAGCCATGGAAAAGCAGACAAAGATAAATCTTTAACGAGAGGAGAGGAGGAGGAGAAGAGGACAGCAGAGAAGGAGTCGGGAAAGGAGATCAAGGAGGAGACAGAGAAAATGATTCAGAGTGTGCAGGGAGACAGTGGAGTAGAGCTGTCATTAGACAAGGGGCCAGATACACCCAGCTCAGTATCAACCCTTCGCCCAGGTCCTGGACCTGAGCCCTCTGAACCCTATGGAGCATCCACCTTCACATCACCACCAGGCACTGGCTCCAGTCTCACAGAGCAGAGGGATGATCTCAGACCATCCCCAGGGAGCAACATCAGCCCTGGGTCAGTTCCTGAGGCCCCCTACCCTCCCTTTGACTCCAGTAGGACAACCAGCCCAACCCACAAGACTACAGTACAAGATCGAGACCAAAGCTCAGGGCAGAGGATCAGTGCTTATTTCCCCAGCCCAACGACCACCAGCCTCAGACCCAGACCTGCCCAGCGGCCCCAAATCACAACAACCAGGTCGGGACTACACATCATCAATGCAGCTCTCAGGCCCAGGAAGACCAACTCTAGCAAGACTACAACTTTCAGCCCCAGCCTCACACCCACCAGCAGGTCCACAACACACCGGAGGACTGCAAGACCCAACCTCAGGTTGAAACCTAGCCAAACTGCCACAACTCACAGCCCCGACCCAGAGACTAGCCATGGGATTGGCTACCAGACCACTTCTAGCACATCAGGCCTGGCAGCAACCACCTCTAGGCCTGGGAAGATGACCACCACCACATCTATTCTAGAAACCCAAACGGACCCAAAGCTCAGCTCACCCAACCATAACTACAGGACTCCCATTCCAGGATCTAAATTGAGGCCCAGGGTTGCTGGCCCACCCAGAAAGCCATTTAAACCAGGCCCGAAAGGTAAGGCCATCTCAAAACCCAAGCTCAAACCCAGTCAGACTAAGTCAACCTTCTCCAATCCAGTCTTTACTAGACCTGACCCAGTAGGTGTTGTTCCGGTTACTACTATCAGTTCCAGTCCTGAGAAAAACAGCCCAAGAACCAGGACTAACTATGGAATAACTAGCATCGCAAGAGCTTGTTCAACACCAAGTTCAACAAGATCTAGTTCAACATTTAGCTCAACAGGAGCTAGTTCAACAACAACCAGTTTACCAGGAGCAACCACAACCACCCCAGCCTCAAGGCAAAGGATCACCAGCCCAAGATCAAGGACCTCCAGTCACAGCCCATGGACCACCTCAGCAGGAACCCAGCCTGTTGAGGTACAGAAATCTAGTCCAACAACCAGAAGTTCACCTCAACACAGACCAGTGAGCAGCAGCTCCACCTCACAACCTAAGACAGGAACATGGCCCAAACCAAACCTTGGGCCAAATCTAGGGGAAAATGATAAATCCCATAAACCTAAACCTGGAACACTGCCACAACCCAGACTAGAGACAGAAAATACACATGGGTTACAACCTAAACCTGGATTACAGCCTAAACCTGGTTCACGGCCTAAACTTGGTTCACAGCCTAAACCTGGTCCTAAACCTGGTTCAGAACTAAGACCTGGATTACAACCTAGACGTGGTTCACAGCCTAAACCTGGTCCTAAACCTGGTTTAGAACTAATACCTGGATTACAACCTAAACCTGGTTCACAGCCTAAACCTGGTTTACTGCCTAAACCTGGTTCAGAACTAAAACCTGAATTACAACCTAAACCTGGATTACAACCTACACCTGGATTACAGCCTAAATCTGGTTTACAAACTAAACCTGGTTCACAGCCTAAATCTGATTCAGAACTAAAACTTGGATTACAACCTAAACCTGGTTCACAACCTAAACCTGGTTTACAGCCTAAACCTGGCTCAGAACTAAAACTTGGATTACAACCTAAACCTAGTTCACAGCCTAAACCTGGTTCACAGCCTAAACTTGGTTCACAGCCTAAACCTGGATTACAACCTAAACCTGGTTCACATCCTAAACCTGGTTCACAGCCTAAATCTGATTCAGAACCAAAACCTGGATTACATCCTAAACCTGGTTCACGTCATGAATCTGGTTCAGAAGTAAGGCCTAGATTACAACCTAAACCTGGTTCACAACCTAAAACTGATTCAGAACTAAGACCTGGATTACAGCCTAAACCTGGTGGACAACCAAGACCTGATCTGGAATCTAAACCTGTTCCAGAACCTAAACCTAGTGCAGAACCTAAATCTGGTGTAGAACCTAGATCCCATCCAAGGACCCCCATTCCATTCTTCAACATACAAAGTTCCTCCACAAACACTCCGTCTACCTCTAGCACCACAATAAACTTTATCAAACCAAACCTGAAAGTAGCCCAGACCGGCCCCAGATCAACTCCCTCCATCAGCCCCAGGACCTCCACTACCCTCAGCCTGAAGTCCCATTCTAACCTATACAATACTACAAGCGTAACCGGCACAGTCCAGATTTTAACGACAAGCCCCACACTAGTAAAGACCAGTACGGAGTCAAGGACCATGATTAACACAAACCAAAAGACTACAACACCCATCTCAAGACTAACCATCTCAACCCAACGAACCACTCTGAGGTCTAGCCTCAACAAAGACACCCACACCAGGACTACCACTACCACTGCTTCAAGCCCAGTCAGTCCAGGAAACACCCCCTCTGGTCCTCCTACTCCCAGTCATCATCCACCTACCTCCACCCCCATGCCTGGCTCCTCCACCCCCATGCCTAGCTCCTCCACCCCCATGCCTAGCTCCTCCACCCCCATGCCTGACTCCTCCACCCCCATGCCAGGCTCCTCCACCCCCATACCTGGCTCCTCCACCCCCATACCTAGCTCCTCCACCCCCATGCCTGGCTCCTCCACCCCCATGCCTGGCTCCTCCACCCCCATGCCTAGCTCCTCCACCCCCATGCCTGGCTCCTCCACCCCCATACCTAGCTCCTCCACCCCCATACCTGGCTCCTCCACCCCCATGCCTAGCTCCTCCACCCCCATACCTAGCTCCTCCACCCCCATGCCTGGCTCCTCCACCCCCATACCTGGCTCCTCCACCCCCATGCCTGGCTCCTCCACCCCCATGCCTAGCTCCTCCACCCCCATGCCTGGCTCCTCCACCCCCAGTGCCCGAGAGCTGCGTGTGAAGACCAGCAGGGTTTCTGCCAGCCTGAACACCAGCCAGGTCCCTGGAGGTGGGCAGAGTCATCAGAGGCCTGTGCAGGCTGCTCCTCCAGGTAACATACTGACTGGATACATTTTATACTTGTATCTGGCTGTTTACATGCATGATGCTGTGGTTAAATAACATTGTCTTCAGGAATCCAACTTTGAAACTAGTTATATGACCACTGCCCATTTAGTGTATGCGTCCCAGTGAAACTTATAAAGATGGCTTGGAATCAGGTTAAACACTCATAATTCATGCACAAAAGTTATATTGACACTGCAGCAATAAAGTGAGCAAGAGAGAAGTAGAGGGAAAGAGAGTGACAAAGTGGAAATTATTTCTAACAGTCCTGACACAATCCATAGTGGTTTTCAAGCCAGTACTATGTGATTTATAAGCGTGTTAAAGGGACATGCTCATTGTGTAGGAGCAAAGAAAATAAAAGTGGGAGTTGTGATGAGAAATAATGGTAAATTTGTATTATACAGAGGTGACATTAAGTTCAGTGTTAAAGTTATGAGGCCTGTGGAACAGACCAGGGTACCTGAGGTGCTTCTAATGAGTCTAATCATCTGGACATCTGAGATCATCATCTTAGTAACAGATGCTGCGGTTCTCTTTTGTTGAATGAGGAATGTGCATGCGTGTGCAGAGAGCACGTGTCTTTGTGACTGATGAGGAGACAGATGCAAGGCTTCATGCGAAGGCCCGTCAGACTAAACAGCCTCTAAAACTGTGACACAACTGTCATTAAGTGACTTATGGGGTGTCATATCAATCTGTGTGATCTGGGGTGTTTCTCATAGGGTTCTGGGTCTTTAAGACTGACAAATGAGATCCACAGTTACTGAACTTAAAGATGTGAATCTGTAGGCATTGTTAAATGCCTATGTATCCCTATATAACATATCCTCTAATAGCATATTTGTTATGTTATACTTCTGTGACATTCCAAGTTCAACAAACATATCTTTGTACATTTCCAGCACCCAGGGACTGCTCCGATCATATGATCAATGGAGCGCAGAACAATGGCATCTACCAGGTGACACCTGACCCCCGCAACAAAAGCTTCTCGGTGTTCTGTGACATGACATCACACCGTGGCGGCTGGACGGTCCTGCAGCGGCGCAGTAACGGTAGAGTGAGCTTCAACCGCAGCTGGGAAGAGTACCGGAGAGGGTTCGGGGGGCTGGCGGGAGGGGATTTCTGGCTGGGCAATGACCACATCCACCTGCTGACCCGGTCCAGGAACATGGTGCTCCGGGTGGATCTGGAGGACTTGATGGGGGCTCGAGGGTATGCAGAGTACAGCCTGTTCCGGGTGGCCAGCGAGAGGATGCGTTACCGCCTGTCTGTGGGAGGGTACTCAGGCACGGCAGGGGACGCGCTACGCTTCAGCAAGAACTACGACCACAACAACCAGGCCTTCACCACCTCAGACCGTGACCACGACCGCTACCCCTCTGGGAACTGCGGAGCGTACTATGGCTCCGGCTGGTGGTTTGATGCCTGCATGGCTTCCAACCTCAATGGGAAGTATTACGTGGGCCGGTATAAAGGAGTGAGGAACGGAATCTACTGGGGCACATGGCCAAAAATATCAGCAGAGTTTTACCCCACAAACTACAGACTGGTTTTCAAGTCGGTTCGCATGATGATCAGGCCCAGAGGCTTTGCACCGTAAGCAGGGCAGCGAGGGGACGCCATCTGGGCGTGCTTGAATGCAAGGAGATAGGACTCTTTCAAGGCAAATGTGATTTTAACCAATAACCTTAAATCATATATTACCGTAACTTTATCCATAACCTCTTGGTGAAGCGCTAACAACCAGGCCCCCACGGTTAGTGTAATGCTGCCACCTAGTGTTAATTCATACTGCAATTTCAAGGGTTTAGCGTGAACTGTAAGGATGTAGATATTTACAGACGTTTTTATTCTTCTTATAGTCTATTTGTTTACTACTGGTAAGAAATTTGGAAACATGATTTATAGAGCTGTGACGGAAAGGGAAACTACTCTCTTTCGAAGTGTTTTTGCTCATTTGGGTGTGAAAAGAAAAGGTAATCGCTATTGTACTGGAATGATTGTTTGATAGTCAATTGATATATTACCGTTGTATGTTTTATACTCTATGTTCAAATTAAACACATTAAATACAATTGTGTGAAAAAAAACGTTATCTGTGTTCGTAAAGTCCGAAAAGATCATTAACCTAATTCTCCACATTTCTTTCACGCAAGGCCTTGACTGAACATCAAAAAAGTAGTTTTCATTATAATATAAAACATTGTCATAATAACCTGTCTAAATGCTGCTGGCAACATTGCAGTTGCGCAGCGTAAAGGGCGAGCTACACCTACATTGTATTTTTATTAATTATTGTTTTCCTGTTGCAAAAGACTCCATTTCCTAGAACAACGTAGAAAAACGTAAGACATGCGCACTACAACGTTTTACTTCTCGCGCAACCAAGGGCACATGTGATAACAGGGGACGGGCACACTGAACATGTTACCTAAAGGAGTTGCTGCCAAGCAGGGCTATTGGTCAGTGATCTTTGTGCTGCAGCTACGTTTTATCCTTAGCTTTGCCCAAAAGAGTCTCGTTTTTTTTCCTCGAATGGATTATTTTAGGTCGTTGTTTCACACGGACATTATGAAATGCGTTTGACTACGTTCCGCACAATTACTTGAAAGCTCTGATCGTAATGCTGTGGTATACAACTACGTTGAGGGTCTTCTTTAGACTTGTGGGTTGGAAACCCCGTCAGAAGACCCTGCCTAACTTTACTTTCCAACACACTCCGCGGACTCTCTCCACTTCTCCGTGCTCCTCAACGCCGTATGAGATAAACAAACCGCTGAAGCAATGGACTCTAGTTGTTAACCCATTCAGCAAAGTGCGCGCACAACTCACTTGCAGCATTTCCATACGTCCTTTAGACCCACATGCTTTCCCTGAGTCGAACCGTGCTTTCATCACCGTTCACGGTACCAGTGCCGACCAGGGAATCAAGCTGGACAACGTCCATGTTCACTACGATGACCAAAGTAAGGAGCTACTTATTCTGTCAGAGAAGGTCAACAGCAACATGTCCGTGGAGTTGACTGCTCCGGTAAAAAGTGGTGAGTGGTCAAATGAAGTCTGCATCTGGTCATTGGGTAGAATTAGTTTGTCGCACAGATGTTATCCTGTTCATAGACATGATGTCAGAAAGATCACTCTTAATGTTACTCCATGTTGTTCAGGGGTGTGGCGACGGCATCTTTAGAGGATGCTGCAATGTTATGAGACTTGGCATTGCAGTTAAAACGATTTATTGACATTTCAGAAAGGTTCACCACGCTTGAAGCTCATTAGAATTTGTTCAGTTTCTGTAACGTATAATGAAACGATATTTTACAGATCTTTACATCACAACTCAAGGAGAAGGTAATGTTCGGGTCGAGAACATGGAGTGTGACGTGTGCAAGGTGCAGACAGAGAGGGGGAATTGCGTGCTGCACTCTGTCAAGGTACACCCGTCATTCATAAATGCCCAACTATTCCTTCATCCAGTGAATATTCTAAACATACTTGTGACTTTTGTAAGCAAAACAAAGCCGTACACATTTTATTAGAATAATATAGATATGAGGCAGGGTGAGGGGAAAGCTGGGGTTAAATTACTCAGCATGAATATGACATCACACTCCTCCTTCCTTAGGCACATCGGGTACAAGTACGCACCCAGGGCGGGGCCATAACCTGCGGGGGAACTCTCCACGGCAATGTGGACGTCAGCGCCACAGGGAATGGGGTACGACTGGTTCACGACCTGTAGGCTGTCTAGGGGGCATGTGGTGGAGCTTCATCATGGTGTCTGGCACATCAGAGACACGAGGGCCTGCATGTGGTGGAGCTTCATCATGGTGTCTGGCACATCAGAGACACGAGGGCCTGCATGTGGTGGAGCTTCATCATGGTGTCTGGCACATCAGAGACACGAGGGCCTGCATGTGGTGGAGCTTCATCATGGTGTCTGGCACATCAGAGACACGAGGGCCTGCATGTGGTGGAGCTTCATCATGGTGTCTGGCACATCAGAGACACGAGGGCCTGCATGTGGTGGAGCTTCATCATGGTGTCTGGCACATCAGAGACACGAGGGCCTGCATGTGGTGGAGCTTCATCATGGTGTCTGGCACATCAGAGACACGAGGGCCTGCATGTGGTGGAGCTTCATCATGGTGTCTGGCACATCAGAGACACGAGGGCACCGCCTTCCTTAGTCCACCAGAGTGTAGATCTGAGAATAATTGTTTCAGATTCAGAATAATTACTGTTATGTTTATGCACTATTATACTGTTTGTTTCTGTGGACCAAATATTCTGGTATAAGTGTTTTTCCTCCTGTGTTCAGTAGCTGCCCCATAATAGACACTAGATGGCAATGTTACACTACATATTCTATGTACCTAATGTGTTTGCTCATTAAGACGAGTGAGCTTGAATTTCCATCTCAGAATGTTGTGTTTCCAGGCGGTGGACATGAAGAAGGTCCAGGGGACGGTGCTTGGGGTGTCCACGGAGCGTGGCCCTCTGAAGATAAAAGCCATCTATGCTGAAAACATCCTGGTTTCCTCCAGCTCAGGACCCATCCAGCTGGGCCACGTGCACGGTGAGGAACACATGTCATGAAGGATGTTCAGGGTTTTTATACAAGATTGATGAACAAAGTTTTTATTTGAGCTCACTTTTTAAATGAACATGTAATGGAATTGCACCTAAATTGCAATGATTCCTGTTCCTTGAGATGCTGTTTATGAATGCAAAACACCTGAGTCATGACCTGCTGTTCACACCATCATGTTTCCCTCTTCAGGGAATGCCAGCGTGCGGTCAGAGGCTGGGGACATCGTAGTAGGTAAGCTGAGTCCTCCTCCTCTGTGGGTCGTGTAGAAAACAGATGTTGATGGTGAGTCTTCCTGTCTTCAGACAGCTCCAGCGGCCACCTCCACATGTCCTCCCTGAGGGGAGACGTTGATGCCTACGTGGGAGAGAGCGGCACCGCTGAGCTCAGCAGCCTGGAAGGTGTGACCAGGAATACAGTCAGGCTGGAGTGAAGCTTCCTGTCTGAAATACCTTGAGTCATCTTTATCTCCTTCTCTTCGTTGTAGGTTCAGTGTGCGTGCGTGTACCTGCCTCCTCCCGGGCAGGCCTGAGGTTGCGTGGGGGCTCTGTGGAGCTCAGCCCAGAGGTCACCCTGCAGGAAGCAGACTGCTACTCCAAAAGTGGCCAAACTCACATCACTGGTGAGTCCTGCTAGACCTGCTCACTCGTAGCTCACTGGAAGACAAGCCTTTTAACGCTCCGCTACCCCCCACCTCTTCCTAGGCTTTATGAACCAGCCCCAGGACGGACAGTGGATTGACGCCCAGACAGACAGAGGCACCGTCAGGGTGAAGACACAGAGCTGGTTTGAGTCCCTGAAACTGGGGAGCTGAGTTCGTCCCTTCCTTGAACCCTTGAAACCTGGGCAGTAGAGCAGCCATGATCTGGCCACCCCCAGGCGGCAGAATGGACCCACACAGTTTGACCACATTTGGAAGAACCATCGCTTAGAAACATTTCCTGGGATGTACTGAAATGGATATTGTATGTAATCAATCATGTTTTGTTTTTTAAGTTATTTCAAATGCTAAATATAACCCAAACTAAAAGAAAGAATATATAGGTGATGATTAGCAGGGCTGGTGAGTGTGTGGATGTGCTGTCCTGGGGATGCATGATGGAATATGTCATATAAAACATTTATGGAATCCCATGAAAAAATGGGTCCTTTAATAACCGGTTTTCATTGTGGTCATTCTTTGATTACTCTGGTTTGCTGCACATGTCGAGGACCCGCCTCTTTCATTCCTGCTCTTGTTGTCATGAAAGCTGGTGTTTCTGAGAACGGTTGCTTGCTCTTCCTCCTCCCAAGTGTCATCTACTTTGCCAGGCTTTCTAATTGGCTGCAGTAGCTGGTCCAGGTTGTTGTAGCCAAACCAGTAGGGGGCGTCGTCATGGCTATGTTCCCAGAGTTTGACCCTTGACTGCAGCCTCACAGCAGCTTGCCTGCAGGAGCAAACACACACACACACACACATCATGGCTTCTGTCTGTATTTATAAATTAATTTAATCAGTGTCTAAACATGTTTTTATAGCTGTGTGTTTTTATTTGTTTCTAAATGTTTAGATGTGTTACTTGGAGATGGCGGTGCAGTAGTTCATGCTGATGCTGTAGAGCTGAGGACAGCCTCTCTGCAGTAGGCGAGCTGTCTTATCTGTCAGCAGCATGCAGCCGCTCAGGTCCAGCTCCCGCAGGAAGTGACCTGTTCCTGCCAGGTACTGCACTGCCATGTCAGTCATCTGGGACAGAACAACAGACTGAGGCTTTGAGAAATAGAACTTCTCATTCAGCACTTATTCATCTGTTGTTTTTTGCTCAGGTGGGTATGACATCAAATTCAGTATTGAAACATTTCTTTCCAATCGTGAGTGTGATGTGGTGTTCGCACCTTTGGGCAGCCTCGCATGTTCAGGGAGATGAGGGCCCTGCAGTAGAAGGCCAGGGCTTTGATGGCCTGGTCAGACAGGGACACACAGTGGGACACGTCCAGCTGCTCCAGACCCGGCACCTCTCGGCAGAACTTCTAGAAAGGGAGTATGGGAGAGGAGGAGAGGGTCGACGTGAGAAGAGGATGAGAAGGAGGGGCAAATGACTATCAAGTTTAAAGGTTCTGATGACATGTTGTCCCTTTGACCAGAGGAACTGCCGCCCTGCACCTCTATGCTGATGTCTGTGATCCACACGCACTCAGAGGCCACCAGCTTCTTTAGACCACAGTTTCCACCAAGTAACGTCAGGCCCTGTGAACACAACACTGTCAGTGCTCCAGAGATCAGTCAGTCCCTCTGAACACAACACTGTCAGTGCTCCAGAGATCAGTCAGGCCCTCTGAACACAACACTGTCAGTGCTCCAGAGATCAGTCAGTCCCTCTGAACACAACACTGTCAGTGCTCCAGAGATCAGTCAGGCCCTCTGAACACAGCCTGTGTGTGTGCTCTGTCACCTGGTCCTGCATGTTGCAGCCACTGATGTCCAGAGAGATGATGGAGCTGCTGCTTAGCCACTCCAGGGCTGCGTCAGTCAGGTTGTCACAGTAACGCACGCTCAGGTGCCTCAGCGTGGAGCACCTTAACACACACACACACATTTAAAAACCTGGGAAAAATAAACATTCACATGCATGTCTATGGATGTCTACTGGAACACTCATAAATATACAAACACATACTAGGTATTGGGAAGTCTGTATATGTGCTTAATCACTATAAATCTGTCCATGCCCTGTATAGTACTGTCTGTCCTTGTATTGTTTTTGTATTCTGTATAATAGGGTTAGGGTTAGGCTGCCATGTCCCTCACTTCTGTGCCACCCTCATGATGGACAGGTCGCTGATGCGGCTGCAGTGACCCAGGTTCAGCTCCAGCAGCCTGGAGGCAGAAGGGCTCTCCGTCAGGTAACGAAGCCCCATGTCAGTCACCCTGCGACACAGCCCCATGTCAGTCACCCTGCAACACAGCCCCATGTCAGTCACCCTGCAACACAGCCCCATGTCAGTCACCCTGCAACACAGCCCCATGTCAGTCACCCTGCAACACAGCCCCATGTCAGTCACCCTGCAACACAGCCCCATGTCAGTCACCCCTGCAACACAGCCCCATGTCAGTCACCCTGCAACACAGCCCCATGTCAGTCACCCTGCAACACAGCCCCATGTCAGTCACCCCTGCAACACAGCCCCATGTCAGTCACCCTGCAACACAGCCCCATGTCAGTCACCCTGCAACACAGCCCCATGTCAGTCACCCCTGCAACACAGCCCCATGTCAGTCACCCTGCAACACAGCCCCATGTCAGTCACCCCTGCAACACAGCCCCATGTCAGTCACCCTGCAACACAGCCCCATGTCAGTCACTCTGCAACACAGCCCCATGTCAGTCACCCTGCAACACAGCCCCATGTCAGTCACCCCTGCAACACAGCCCCATGTCAGTCACCCTGCAACACAGCCCCATGTCAGTCACTCTGCAACACAGCCCCATGTCAGTCACCCTGCAACACAGCCCCATGTCAGTCACCCTGCAACACAGCCCCATGTCAGTCACCCTGCAACACAGCCCCATGTCAGTCACTCTGCAACACAGCCCCATGTCAGTCACCCTGCAACACAGCCCCATGTCAGTCACTCTGCAACACAGCCCCATGTCAGTCACCCCTGCAACACAGCCCCATGTCAGTCACTCTGCAACACAGCCCCATGTCAGTCACCCTGCAACACAGCCCCATGTCAGTCACCCTGCAACACAGCCCCATGTCAGTCACCCTGCAACACAGCCCCATGTCAGTCACTCTGCAACACAGCCCCATGTCAGTCACCCTGCAACACAGCCCCATGTCAGTCACTCTGCAACACAGCCCCATGTCAGTCACCCTGCAACACAGCCCCATGTCAGTCACCCTGCAACACAGCCCCATGTCAGTCACCCTGCAACACAGCCCCATGTCAGTCACTCTGCAACACAGCCCCATGTCAGTCACTCTGCAACACAGCCCCATGTCAGTCACCCTGCAACACAGCCCCATGTCAGTCACCCTGCAACACAGCCCCATGTCAGTCACCCCTGCAACACAGCCCCATGTCAGTCACCCCTGCAACACAGCCCCATGTCAGTCACCCTGCAACACAGCCCCATGTCAGTCACCCTGCAACACAGCCCCATGTCAGTCACCCCTGCAACACAGCCCCATGTCAGTCACCCTGCAACACAGCCCCATGTCAGTCACCCTGCAACACAGCCCCATGTCAGTCACCCCTGCAACACAGCCCCATGTCAGTCACCCTGCAACACAGCCCCATGTCAGTCACCCCTGCAACACAGCCCCATGTCAGTCACCCTGCAACACAGCCCCATGTCAGTCACTCTGCAACACAGCCCCATGTCAGTCACCCTGCAACACAGCCCCATGTCAGTCACCCCTGCAACACAGCCCCATGTCAGTCACCCTGCAACACAGCCCCATGTCAGTCACTCTGCAACACAGCCCCATGTCAGTCACCCTGCAACACAGCCCCATGTCAGTCACCCTGCAACACAGCCCCATGTCAGTCACCCTGCAACACAGCCCCATGTCAGTCACTCTGCAACACAGCCCCATGTCAGTCACCCTGCAACACAGCCCCATGTCAGTCACTCTGCAACACAGCCCCATGTCAGTCACCCCTGCAACACAGCCCCATGTCAGTCACTCTGCAACACAGCCCCATGTCAGTCACCCTGCAACACAGCCCCATGTCAGTCACCCTGCAACACAGCCCCATGTCAGTCACCCTGCAACACAGCCCCATGTCAGTCACTCTGCAACACAGCCCCATGTCAGTCACTCTGCAACACAGCCCCATGTCAGTCACTCTGCAACACAGCCCCATGTCAGTCACCCTGCAACACAGCCCCATGTCAGTCACCCTGCAACACAGCCCCATGTCAGTCACTCTGCAACACAGCCCCATGTCAGTCACTCTGCAACACAGCCCCATGTCAGTCACCCTGCAACACACAGTTCTGGATTGTTCATATACATAATCAAGCTTAACAATATTCACATACACTGTGGGATTCAAAGTGTATGTGAGGGAGAACACACACACCTGCAACAGTGAGAGATGTTGATGTTCAGCAGGTTCCTCAGGACACCCATGGCCTTGAGGCTGATGTCCGTCATCCTGGGACACTGGGCGGCGTGGAGTCTGGTGAGGCCAGGGGAGCTGCGACACAGAGCCTTCCAGCTGACGTCAGTCATGCGAGAGTTTCCTGCAAGAACACACACACACAGATATTTGTGTAGCCTCTGAATTTGGTCCAAGTTGGTTAAGCCTCTTGAGCACTGTCTCCCTCTGCCCGCCATTGAAGACACACACACACATTCAGTCCCTCACCCTCAGTGATGAAATTCCTCAGATTGGCCACCTCAGCTATGGCCTTGAAAGCGGAGTCTGTCAGATGGGGTGTGTCCTTGAGAGAGACAGCAGACAGAGAATGGAGCTGGGAGAGAAGTGCCTGTAGGGCAAGAGGAGGTGAGACAAAGGCTGGGACTGAGATACAGACTGAGATACAGACTGAGATTCAGACTAAGATACAGACTAAGATACAGACTGAGATTCAGACTAAGATACAGACTGAGATACAGACTGAGATGCAGACTGAGATACAGACTAAGATACAGACTAAGATACAGACTGAGATACAGACTGAGATACAGACTGAGATACAGACTGAGATACAGACTGAGATACAGACTGAGATACAGACTGAGATACAGACTGAGATACAGACTGAGATGCAGACTGAGATACAGACTGAGATGCAGACTGAGATGCAGACTGAGATACAGACTGAGATACAGACTGAGATGCAGACTGAGATACAGACTGAGATACAGACTGAGATACAGACTGAGATACAGACTGAGATGCAGACTGAGATGCAGACTGAGATACAGACTGAGATACAGACTGAGATACAGACTGAGATACAGACTGAGATACAGACTGAGATACAGACTGAGATACAGACTGAGATACAGACTGAGATACAGACTGAGATGCAGACTGAGATGCAGACTCACCAGTACACAGCTGTCGGTCAGGGTGGGCATATCGTTGAACACTAACTCCTGAAGGGAAGGGCATCCTGCAGCAATGTGTCTGAAACCTTCCACAGAGATCTGGGAGGAGGTGAGATGACAGTTAAAAGAGAGATAGGGGTAGAGAGGGAGAAAACGTGTAACCCTACACCAGACCCTGCCCTCTTTCTGGTCTGTATCAGAGCCAGCTGCACCAGAACATTCTCCGGGGGGGGGGGGGGGTTTAGGCAGAAGTAAGTGCACACGTGAGGAGTGTGTGTTTTCAAACTAAAAGCAGCCACGTCCAGCCCCCTCTCCACGCCCCCTCTCCACACCCCCTATCCACGCCCCCTCTCCACGCCCCCTCTCCACACCCCCTATCCACGCCCCCTCTCAACGCCCCCTCTCCTCCACTGTCCCTCTCGCTCAACCAGATTCAGATGCTCTTTCTCTCTTGCTCATTCTCCAGTATCTGACTGGATCGAGGAGAGACGACTTTGTGGACCTAGACATCCGATTGGACTTGAAGACCACAGGAGGGGTAGGAAGTGTACGGTAGACCTCCAGCCAGTCACAAGACAGACTGTCTGACCAGAAGAGGACTGAAGGAGAGGTAAGGAGAGGACTGACCACCCACACTGCCCTTCTGCTCAGGCTGATCACAGGGGAGAGAAGACTGAGACTAGCCAAAGCTGAGAGGAGAGTGTTCCTGGGGGTGAGAGGAATGGTTACAGGAGTGGTAAGGAGGAGGTGAGAGGATAAGTAGAGGAGGATAGCAGAGGAGATGAGCAAAGTGAGGAGGGGGTGAGGGCAGTCACTGACCTGGGTGCAGCTGGAGAGGTCAAGGTGCAACAGATTTTTGCAGCCCCTTCCTCTGGACAGGTACTGCAAACCCTTATCAGAGAAGGTGCGACAGCCAGCTAGACTCAGGTACTGCAGGTTCACACAGCTCCTTGGTGGGGGAGGGAGGTGCAAGTGGATAGAGGTTACATGCTGGAATCATTTCATAGTTTTTGGTAGAGCTGGAAGGGTTTTACATTTATTGTTCTGTTTCTACTCATACAGGACCTGATGGACTGTATTCTACTGTATTGTTCGTTCTCAATGTCCATATTTCTCCTGAACTGTCTCTCTTTCTGCCCCTTTCTGTCTGCCACATGTTTAAATCACTGGGAAAGCCAAACACATTGGACCATGTTTAGGCTTCCCAATGTAAGAGAGAGAGATCAAGATTGTTTAGGTTAGGACCCTGTAGGACAGGATTCTCCAACCCTGGTCCTCGAGGTCCTCGAGGACCGCTGTCCTGCATGTTTTAGATGGTTCCCTGCTCCAGCACACCTGATTTCAAATGAATGATCATTACCTGGCTTCCACAGAGCTTGATAACAACCTATTCATTTGAATTAGGTGTGTTGGAGCAGGGAAACATCTAAAGAATGCAGGACAGTGGCCCTCGGTAGGTTTAGGATCTCCAATCCTGCACCAGGATTGGAGAACCCTGCTGTAGGGGGTCTGGGGTCATGAACACACCCTCAGGGAGTTGCACTTCAAACACTCTGACTACAGGGCTACTGGGGGTCAGATTCCACTGTGATCCACCACTAGCTGGTCATGTATGATTTATCTAGTCTCAGACTTTGCAAAACTACTGAGAATCAGGCCTTGGGCCTGGAGGAAAGAAATCCCTTAGCATAGCCTTCTGATTCTGCATTCTTCAGTTCCTGTTTTCTATCTACCTGGACAGCTGTCTCTGTCCTCTCCGTGTACCTGGACAGCTGTCTCTGTCCTCTCCGTGTACCTGGACAGCTCTCTCAGAGCTCTGTTGGTTAGCAGCGTGGCAGACAGGTTGAGGTAGAGCAGAGAGGGGCAGCTGTCTACGATCATCCTCACCATCTCATCCTGTCACATGACAAAACACAGACACCCTCTCAGCACCACTGCCTGCCTTGGCATTCACACTTTTCGTTCACATGGCAAAACTGCACATTCTGATGGAGATAAACACACACACACAGGCTGTCATGAATTAAATATACTCACATTAACATTGGAGCATTCAGACAGGTTGAGTTCTTGTAGGTTTCTGCATTCACCTGGGATGGATACACAGACATACACGCTCTATTATGTAACATCTTAAGCTAATCTTCAAAACACTAAGTTGCATATTTTTCAGACATCAGTCTCTTGCAGCCAATCTCTTAAGAATTTTTTTCTTCAAAACATCCCTTCAAGTGCTGTGTTTGTATCCAGCAGCAGGCTCTTCTACTCTGCAGGAGCAGCTGCTGGGCTTCAGGGATTGTTTGAAACTATTAAGGCACATTGGATTTCTCTCTGCTCCTCTCTATTGCTTCCTAACGATGTAACCTAAATCCTTTATGGTTCTAAATCTTGAAGTCCATTCTACTTGCTGCAGAAACCTCCACGGCCCCACCTCTAGCTCCAGCTGTCCCCAGCCAGAGGCCATTCCAGCTGGGTCAGAATGCTGATGAGCTCGCCTTTCCTCCTGGTGCTCCTGGGCATCCTGCTGCTGGAGCCATGCCAGCTGAAGAGGGCAGGGCGGGGGGGCAGGGGGCACTGGGGCACCAGGCTTAGACCAGACAGGTACATCTCCAGTTATTAAGCATAGTGATAGTGCTGTTGTGGACATGTTATCTCTCCAAGTTCGATTAGATTTTAGCTTTATAAGCCATAAAGGCAAAGCAACAATTATTTATTTTAAATCCACAAGGAATGGACAGTATTTGAATGAATATTTGACCCCTTGTGCTGCAGGGCCCCGAGGGCCGGCCGGCATGGCAGGGCAGGTGCTCATAGGCGTGCTGGAGCCTCGGACTGCTCTGAGTTCACCGAGTCACAGGAGAATTTCCTGGACTGCCAGGAGAGACACCTGGGCTCCACTCACACCATCTTCTCCTGGGCGGGCCGCCAGCCAGACCACCTGCTGCTGGCCCGGAACCGCATCAAGGTCCTGCGAGACGGAGCGTTCTCCGAGTTCTCTGGTCTGAAGAGCCTGGACCTGCAGCAGAATCAGCTGGTGCTGGTGGAGGAGGGGGCGTTCGTGGGCCTGACCCGTCTCACCACCCTGCTGCTTCAGCACAACCGTCTGAGCACCCTTGGAGAGGAGGCACTCATCCCAATGCCCGCCCTGCGACACCTGCGTCTCCATGACAACCCCTGGAGCTGCCGCTGCCCGCTGGAAAGCCTTGTGCGCACTCTGCAGGTGCCTAGCAACCGTTATTTGGGAAACCATGCCAGGTACGTGAGTCGACAGATAAAACCGACAGAAAGTGGAAAAGTTATTGCCCGCGTTTCCCAGATTCGTTAAGAAGCTCTTAACGCTAAGAGCTTCTTAGGAGCGTTCTTAGAGTGCTCTTAGTATGCTCTTAGAACGCTCCTAATAAGCTCTTAGCGTTAAGAGCTTTTAAACAAATCTGGGAAACGCGGCCATTGTCTCCTTGCATGATGTCACTCTAAAACATATTCGTTCCATTGCTCTTCCTAAACGACTTCCTGTGGAATGCAGAGCAGGATGACATTATACATGTGTGCCTACAGGTGTGAGGAGCCGGCGTGGCTGAAAGGCAGGAAGTTGCGCCAGGTGGACCCAGAGCTGCTGTGTGTGGAGAGTGACCCCACCCCAGAGACCCTCGTAGATCTGCCGGCGCCCATTCCCCTCCGCACCAGGCCGGACGCCACCTCTGTGTGCCACACCTACCTCTTCCCCAAGCCCAGGCTCGACTGCAAGAGCAGAGGTCTTACATTACTGCCTCAACTTCCATCACCACCTCCATCTCCATCGAGAGCTCAAAACAAACGTTTTCACATGGTAGTACTGGTGCTCCCAACTTTAAAAAGTTAGGAGCACCTGCAAAAACTTAGAAGCACCCACCGAAAATATTCATATCGTCTTTTCAGCTTGTCAGTTTTTTGAGTGCGAGTTGTTCATCAGATTACCATGATCTTTTCCATTGCACTCTACCTTGATGTGGGGGTTGATCAATGCAGCTGTTGGTAAGGCTCTCAACCCAAAAGGCCTCTCACGCACGTGAGGACTAGAAGACATGAGTCATGCTGTATATTAGAAACACGTATGTTCGTGATTATGGTCACACGTCACCACTCGACCGACAAAAACAACATTCCTAGCTGGATTCCCAGAATCCAGGGAGAACATTGTGGTTTGGCAAGTCTCTCATTTTTCTCTTTTCCTATTTTGGAAAACAATATAACTACAGGTAGGTCCACATGAGGACTCTAATGTCCCAGTCCATCTACACAAAACTCAGCTCCCAAAAAATATTTTTAGTTTATTTATTGCCTAAAATGTTTTGAAAGTTGCTTTGGATAAAAGTGTCTGCTAAAAGCATACATGTAAATGTTAGATTTTTGTGAGCCTGAATTAGCACAAGTTTGACTCACTGGTGGGGTGTGTAGCTGGATCTGGGCAAAGCCTGCCAGGTTTCCAACTGAACCTCCTCCAGTGTTGGCCCGCCCCCTGGGCCTCCCAACACAGGCTTCCACACCACAGTAGTTAGGGTTAGGGTCAGGGTTAGGTTCAGGGTCAGGGTTAGGGCTAGGGTTAGGGTTAGGGTTAGGATCAGGGTTAGGGTTAGGGTTAGGGTCAGCACAGAATCATCAATCAAGAAAGTCTAAGTTAAGATGCTCTAAAGGAGGGGGTGCATTTTAGGGCAGGGCTGTAATGATTAAATGTACCTTTTTTTCCAGACTTTTTTTGTCCCTAGCTTTTTTCCTACCTTTGTTTACCCGTTAACTCTGACTAAGAAGGTGCCACATGCATGAAACTTACTATGGCGCATATTAGTCCCCGCAATGTTAGAAACGTGACTTTAAATAACCAGATCAGCTTGTTAACCCTCAGCTCTTTAAGGCAGGCTATCTGATGTGTTTTAGAGGCACTTTTTGTCCAAAGTTGTCTAAATAAACTTCACATCTTTATAGCAACCAAGACATGTCAAGGTTTGACAATAATATGAAATCAATCCAACATCTGTGGGCGTTCCCTTACAAAAAAGAAGTATACTTCAAGTTTATTTTGTAAGTATACTTAGTAAAAAAAGTATACTATTATCATGTTACTTAAAGTATACTAGCAGTGTACTTATTTATATACTATTTTTGTACTAAGTAAACTGAATTGGCCCACTTTTTAGGTCATTTAGTACACTTTAAAGTACACTTACTGTATTTCAAGGTTTACTTTTGAATACTGTAAAGTAGCCTGTGTAGTACACTTTCAGGTCATCAAGTATACTTCTTAAAGTACTTGAAAGTATACCTTGGAATACTCTAAAGTAACCTGTGTAGTGCACTTTCAGTTCATGAAGTATAGTTTGCAATACTTTCAAGTGCACTTTCAATTAATGTAAGTACCTCAAGAAGTAAATTTAATAAATGTTATTTCACTATGACTTACTAATAAATTATAATGTTTAAGTGACCATTCCAATGCTTAGGATCAGATCTCTTCTGATGAAACGTAACAGTCATTTAACTCATGGTTACAATGGTAAACCAGCACAACAATGACAATTACCACGCAACAAAACACTACATTCTAAGCAGACACATTTAAAAAACGAAATTCATGAAGTTACATTTGTATTTCAAACAAACGGCAAACTTGTCAGCAATTTTTTACACTATTTACCGCCTTGCATCATGGGAATTGACTAGCCAATGAGCCACACTATCTTCATTATTTCACGTTGTTATTTCGTTCTTCAGTCAGTTTGACAGTAAAACCTTCAAATTCTCAAGTAGCTTTTTCTTTTTTTTTTCATTAATACTCCAATTGATAATTAGTATTATAAGATTATAGGGCTTCAGAATGTTTTGGCAGTAATTAAGGTTACAGCTTCAGTAACAAAAAAAGATTCAATGTGCAATGCATAATACATTTTCATAGACATGAATAATTAGAATGAGATGGATCTAAAAATGTAACCTGTAATGTACTTAAAAATTATTTTGACTGCTTTTGCTGTATAATAATAGAAAACGTACATCTTACTCCAGAAGAAATGTATACCCTTTTCTTTTTCTAAGCATACTTCTTAAAAGTATATCAAAAGTGAACTAAAAGTGTACTATCCATATTTTAGTATACTTATAGTACACTTTAATAAACTTATTTTTTGTAAGGGTTGCTACATGACATTATCCAGAGGGAACATATATGACAGTTTACAACTGCAATTATTAAATACGGTTAACATTAACAACTAGCAAGCAAACTGACAATCAGATAATTCAGTACATTTTAATGTAGCACAAATTGGTAACTAGCTAGCCGAGCTAATGTTACTGCTCAAATCCCTAGATAGCTAGCCTAGCTAATGTTACTGCTCAAATCCCTAGATAGCTATCTTAACTAATGTTACTGCTCAAATCCCTAGATAGCTAGCCTAGCTAATGTTACTGCTCAAATCCCTAGATAGCTATCTTAACTAATGTTACTGCTCAAATCCCTAGATAGCTAGCCAAAGCTATCTAGCTAGCAAATGGTATTGTGTGAATCACTAGATAGACCTTACCCTCATAATTGTCAATGTAACTTTAAAGGTACAATTTGAACCCCTTTTCCCCCTTGCTTGAAAGGCAGCAACATTCAGCAGAATCCTATGTACGTTGTTAATTGTCATTTGGGAAGATCAACGGTAAAAAAAAATGCACTTTGTGTGAGAGAACTAACGTAACTGCTATCTACCGGAAGATGTGTACCTGGCTTATGCAATATGTAGATGTAAAGCGTGCATAATAGTAAATTAGTCAAAAATATTTGCAAGTGTAAAACTGAATATGAACCTGGAATATAGATTTGTATCTTCGAAAGCAGATTTAGTAGGTTTTATTGTACCCTCGGTAGTTGTAATCAATTGGATCAGTTTGGGGTAGAAACACAAAGACAAAGTTTACCTCCTTTTCCCCAGGACTAATGGAGGTTCCCATAGAGATACCGGAGGATGCTATACACATGGATCTATCCTATAATGCCATCCACCACCTCAGAGCCAGAGAATTCCTGGAGGCCAGAAGCCTGAGGACCCTAAACCTCAGCAACAACAACCTGGAGCACATCCACACAGGTGAGAGACCTGGAGCACATCCACACAGGTGAGAGACCTGGAGCACATCCACACAGGTGAGAGACCTGGAGCACATCCACACAGGTGAGAGAGGAGGAGGAGAGATGGTGGGGCTCTCTTCTCCAGTGATTTGAGATAAAGACTTTCAGGGTACATTATATAGTTGCTGAAAGTACATTACATTTAGTCATTTAGTCATTTAGCAGACGCACTTATCCAGAGCGACTTACAGTAAGTACAGGGACATTCCCCCGAGGCAAGTAGGGTGAAGTGCCTTGTCCAAGGACACAACGTCCCTCACCGCTCAGCCATCTGACTCCCAGATGTAGTATGCGCAAAGCTCTAAAAATTTGAGGGGGCGGAGCTTCAGCCCCTACAGGCGACACGCCCCCCAGTCTCAAGCAGAGAAGACTGCTGATTTTCTCACGATTTCAAAGCCTAATTTAACATGCTTGTCTGTTTTTTTTTCATTTGAATTTGGATGGGTAGTTAGCAACACATTCTTCTGTGGTATGATGAACTTAAAACTCATTTTCAGTTCTGCTTTACAGCCACTTAAACCAGCATGCCTGGGGGCCTGTGTTCTCTCTGTCAGCCTCTCTGTCTGGCCTGTTGCACTTGAGGGAGCTGGACCTGTCCAACAACAAGCTGCTCTTCTTCCAGTATGGAGTCCTGGAAGATCTGTACTTTCTGTCTTCCCTGCGGCTGGGGGGGAACCCCTGGGTGTGCAACTACAGGTGGGCTCCAGTAACCACACTTTCACATAGCAACCACACTTACTCATAGCAACCACACATCCTACCCTGTGAGTGTACAGCCTTATCTAACAGATGAACATCCGTTTCCAGCATACACTACATGGTGTACTGGCTCCGCCTCCACCCACGGGTCAGCACCTCAGGCCTGCTCTGCCACTCCCCCCCGGAGCACAGTGGGAAGAGCGTGGGGGAGTATGTGCACTCCTACAACCGAGCCTGCCCCAAAGACAGGGACCAGAACCAAGACCAGAACCAGGGCCTGGACCAGACAGACCCGGAGCTCTGGAACACAGCCTTGGAGCTGCAGGCTGTGCTGGAGGAGGAGGAGGAGCCAGCACACCTGAGAGCTCCTCAAAAGTACCAGATCATCCGGCTGACTTGAGAAGCAGTAGAACCAGACCAGCAGCAGCAGAACCAGACCAGCAGCAGCAGAACCAGACCAGCAGCAGCTGAACCAGACCAGCAGCAGCAGAACCAGACCAGCAGCAGCTGAACCAGACCAGCAGCAGCAGAACCAGACCAGCAGCAGCAGAACCAGACCAGCAGCAGCGTGCCAGAGCTCTTCCTGTGTCCTCCTACATCAAGGAAACTCAGTCTGCATCAGATGCAGGAACTAACTGTCTTCAACATCCTTTTAAGCTTCTCATTATTCTTTTTTTCTCACCCCTTTTTTCTTCTTCCACGTGATATATAGCTGATACAAATAGGCTACTGGTCACATGATAGTGATTATATATGATGTTTTTATAATAACGACAATATAAACTATTATTTAACATTTTACTGTAGAATTGATGTGTATGTATGTATGTCTGTAAACAGACAGCACTCACTGATACATGTGATGCTGGCCCACTGTAGGGAGGTGCACGCGCGCATGTTGAGGTGGACCACAAATGGGCGGTGCTTCTGCAGGATCTGCCCCACGGTGCAGTCTGTGATCCATGCTCGCTCCACCGAGAAGTTGATCTGCCAGAGATACTGGGACACATAACCACTACAAGAACAGCTGTGTTTGTGTATGTGATTTCATGTATTTGTGCATGTGTGCACGTGTACACAGTATATGTGTGTGTGTGGGTGTGTTTGTGTGCACAATACACACCCTGCTCCACAGCGAGCACGTCTGAGCGATAGTCCTCCAGGTGCAACACACCTCGGCACACCTCAGTAGGTCCCCCACATCCAAATAATGGAAGATCTAAACCCGAATCCAAAACATTCTATTGATCTGACAGGTTATTATAACTTCTCCAGGACTGTGCTCTAAGACCTCACCCATCTTCTCCCTGAGATTTTCCCACAATGATACTTATTTAAGCAATAAGCCCCAAGAGGCCGTGTTTTGCGTTGATTTTAGAACAGGTAAGGGGAGTTGTTAGGCACGACGCGAAGCGGAGTGCTGATAACCCCTTACCTGTTCTAAAATCAGGCCAAAACACGGACTCGCGGGGCTTATTGCTTTTCTAAAACTGATATGGTTTCATAAATAAAAACAATTAGAGACAAAATAGTTTAATAATAAACCTTAATTCTTCCGCCACTACAAAGTATAATTCCTACATAAATCGTTGCCACGCAACAGCCAGATGGACACCTTTGCCGTGTTTTTTAATCTGAAATATTTGATGCGCAGTAATATGGAATGTTAAAGAATGTTATGAGGACAACCTGTGAGGTTATGATGGATTTTACAACGGCATGGAACGCAATATAGCCAATCACAATCAAGGATGGGAACAACCAATTTTAGAAACTTGGGTTGAGGTGTGATGTTGATACAAAGCAGAGTGTAAACACTCTTCCCACCAAGCTGCCTTGTTGGAGACTAGCTTCTTCCCCAAACATATTCATGGTACAGCGGACTATGATACAAGTAGGAGCAAGAAACACTGTAAATACCCTTGCTATTTATATAGACCATGTTATTGAACAACCTATGAATGTCTGGACTGTTTGCTGCCAAGGTTTACATTTATACATTTATTTCTTGCTTTTTGACTGTTTTTAATGTTTTATTGAATGTTTTTAAATCTTGTTTTCTTTTGCATTATGTTTTGATGCTTTTAATGGTTTTATGTGAATAACTTTGAATTGCCTTGTTCTTGAAATGTGCTCTACAAAGAAACTTACCTTGCCTTACACTACTCCTGTTGGAATAAAAACATCAGTGAAGGGGGGAAACTGGGTTGAAACTAGTCATCAGTGATGCGCTGTTGCCCTCCGCTACCCTCACACAATCATCCATTCATATGGTTGTTTCACAAACAAACACTAAGGCAACAGATAATAGACCATAATAGTCTGTGACTGATTACAATCAACCCCCTTCAAGTGATTAGGTGCATGATGTTAAACTGGTCATGTATAAGAGGCCATAGGGGGCTGAGAACAAATGAGGTTAGCAGGGAGGAATGGGATGAAAGGTCAAGATGAGATCAGGGCAGACGGAGGGAGGGTGGATGGAGAGACTGAGGAAGATAAAGAAAGTGAGAGGGAAAGCATAAATATCAAGTTAAAGAGGAATACAGAGAGAGAAAGGGAGCCAGAGAATGTTGTTTACCAGTAGTGACACCTTGCAGGGCAGCAGTGACAGGCAGTCTTTCCCTTCTACCATGGTAACTTCTGACATCTGGCTGTTCAACTCTGACACACCCTCCAGCCTCTGAGAACAAAACAACAAAAAACTAAGTTAAACCCAAAAGCCTACACACAGTTTGGACGGAAAATTATTAAACTCATGACTGGCGAGTGATACCTGTGTCATCATATGAATGTTAAGTGTGTACCTGTCTGTCTTAGACCCAAGACTTGGGTATGGTTAAAATATTTTCCCCAAAAACCTTGTTTTGAAAGGTTGAAAAAATATTTTTGTTATATATTTCATATATTTTCAAAAGCAAAATCAAAAAACATTTGATAAAAAAATATTGTTATACAGTATATATAGTTTCGAAAAATACGTTTTGAAAGATTGAAAAAATATTTTCCCAGAAAACGGCTTATGGGCTTAACAGACTGTTCAAGGGGCCGAACTTCCCACAAAGCAACTGGGCCAAACGCTGTCTCTCCAGCCACCCTCAAGAACTGTGCTGACCAGCTGTCTCCAGTGTTCACCAACATCTTTAACACCTCTCTGGACACATGCTATGTGCCAGCCAGTCTCAAGTCCTCCACCATCATCCCTGTACCCAAAAAGCCCAGGCCAACTGGACTTAATGACTACAGACCCGTCGCCCTGACCTCTGTGGTAACAAAGTATTTTGAGTGCGTTGTGCTGGCACACCTCAAAGCTATCACGGACCCTCTCCTGGACCCCCTGCAGTTTGCCTACAGAGCCAACAGGTCTGTAGGCAACTCAGTCAACATGGCCCTCCACTTAACGCTCCAGCACCTGGACTCCCCGGCATCCTAAACCAGGATCCTGTTTGTGGACTTCAGCTCTGCCTTCAACACCTTCATCCCCGCCCTGCTACAGGACAAGCTCTCCCAGCTGAATGTGCCCGAGTCCACCAGCAGGAGGATCACAGACTTCCTGTCTGACAGGAAGCAGTGTGTTAAGCTGGGAACACAAGTCTCTGACTCCCAGTCCATCAGCACCGGATCCATTCAGGGCTGCGTCCTTTCTCCTCTGCTCTTCTCCCTGTACACCAACAGCTGCACCTCTAGTCATCAGTCCGTCAAACTTCTGAAGTTTGCAAATGACACCACCCTCATTGGGCTCATCTCTGGTGGAGATGAGTCTGACTATAGGTGGGAAGCTGACAACCTGGTGTAGCCAAAACAACTTAGAGCTTGACGCATTAAGTTGAGCTTAATGCTCTCAAGACAGTGGAGATGGTTGTGGACAGGAAGAATACAGCCCTACTCACCCCCATCCCCCTGTGCGACTCCCCAGTTCATGTGGTGCCCCATTTTACCTCAAAGTAGTCCTTTGTCTTCTTTGCGTCCTGTACCACGAACTTCCACGCACCTATGATGATCTTGCAGTAGACGACAGTCCAAACTTGCACAATCTTTTTCACAGCCTCTGAATTTAAAAGTAAAAGCAGGGTCATTGTGAAGGGTTTGTAAATAATGTGGGATTTTTCCATTGACCTTCTTTACTTCTCTCAGTAAATACTGTGATATCGACCCCTAAAACTGATACGTTAGTCACTCTTAGCTTGTTGGGAAACTTGTCACCAACCATTTTGCCTAGTCTTGCGGATCTGCACCCATTCCATCCACTGGCCAAGTGCCACTTTCTGTCTCCGTAGGCTGTAGTGAGTATTTGCCACATCCATGTTCCTCATCAGCTCTACTGCCTCGCTCCTCTTCTCCAAAATAAACTTTTTCCAAGCCCTGTCAGCCCCCACAAACACAGCATTATTAATTCAGTGAGTTTGCAGGTGGCCAGGTGGGTAGGCAGGTAGGCAGACACAGAGAGACAAGAAGGAAGGCAAGCAGGCAGGCAGGTGGCAAGCAGGGGTGATGCAGAGAGACAGATAGGCAGACGCACATGGAATGAGAATATGACATATCCTGTACCCCCCCATTTGTTAGTTTTTTATATGAGGCCAAGAGGGAACCACATTACAGTACATCCACCCAATGCAGATGGATGCCCTGTTCAACAAGAGATTTATGATCCAGTATTTTGCTTGTTCTGAGCAGTGGAAGATGATTAGATATTCAGATAGCAGTCAACAAGACCCAGGCAGCCAGTGATACTCTACACTGGCATGACCCCAGCGAATCTAAAGAAACAGGAGCTGCAGGATTGAATAACACCTGAACAGATCCTGGGTCAAGTCATGGATCACGTCTGCATGAGCATCACAAAAAGGTCAATTTCAGATGCCAAGAGCAGTACAGATAATTGCTGCTTAGGTGAATGATTTGGTAAATTCTTAGTCCCATGTCAACCATTTCAGCCATTCTCCTATGCTGAATAGGTCTACACATTCCTATCTAGATTACATAATTCTGGTCAAACCTCTGTGGCATTTACTTTTACAAAGCATCAAATAAACAGGGTTAATCACTGTATGTACTAATCTTTTAGACATTTCAAATAAGAAGAATAGTTGCAGGGGTTAATCTGGTCGTTCCACTCTACAACTGATAGAGATCTAAAGGGAATAGGCAAGAGATAAATTAACTTTTTCTTCCAAAATATTCCTGGGTGTAAGTTGTAGGGGTTTGGTGTTGGCACTGGGCCATGGAGGCTGGTTTCACAACACCAGGTGTCTCTAATCTACCAGATAGAGAGAGTGATTAACTTTCTAAGACCAGTTTGCACCCAGGTTAACCCTTATCAGTCAGGAAAGCTCTGGAACAGCCCCTGGGGTTTGGGTTTTAAACAGCAACTGGAACTGTCGCAGGAAACTGAAACTCATCTTACATAATTATCATAATGACTCTTTGGTTATCTTTAAGGTATGTTCCTTGAGGTTTGTTCCACAGCTTCATGTCTTCTGTTTGTCAGGAAACTTGGAAGTAAATGTGTCATGTTTTGTAGGGGCTCGTGGATTTACTTCCTATGGTTCGGAGGCTACATTTGTTTCCCTGCTCAGAAAGGTGAGTATTTAAGAGCCACACACACAATTCTTTAAAGGAACCAAAACATATGAATTATTTATTAGCACATTGTTTTAAGGGAGGGGGAACTTGAAGCTACAATTTCAAATACAACTTTTCTTTGCCAGCCTATAGTCTGGTGCCTGCGTTTTGGTTCAGTGCTGAGGCCGATAGCTCCGGACCTTTACCTGTCCCTCACCAGAACACCTCAAACCACTTCAATTCCAAAGGCGTCCCACACTCTGGTCCTGAAACTCTACACACAAACTATGAAACGCCAGCTATTAGTCCCAATCGCTTCCCTAATCACCTGACAGGATCTACCCTTCAAGCCCCTAAACCAAAGCAGTTAAGTAATGCACGTTGGCCAACACCCATCCGCACTGACCCACTGATGGGTAGACCTGTCCTTGCTGGCACTGACCCAGGTAAACCCCAGCAGAAAGCCAGGCACCCTGGTACCCCTGCTGACTCGCATGAGAAACCTGATGATGGTAACAATGTCCAACCTCTCTACACTTACTTAATTGAGAAGTCTTCGCAAGGTGGGGTTGAAAATGGAGTCAGTTTTCCAACCATGAAGGATTTTTTTACATTTGTGAATTCCCTGAAAACCTCCTTCCTCATTCCTTCCACTTTGCTGCCCGGCAGTGAGTCCAAGATTGGCTACACCTCCACTGTGCAACAGCCTGCCCAACCTGCCCTCAGAAAAGACCAGAAGTGGAATATGGCCAGCAATATCAATCAGACGGCCAATGATGACCTCCAAAGCCAAAAAAGAAACCTCTTTGTTTCTTATCCCCTATCTCTAACCCATGAACCAATCACTACTGCTGACAGTCAAAGCACTGGTCTGCCTTCTTGGCCTGGCAAATCTTACATGATCCCTGTGGTGGAGGGACCAATTTCCAACATGTTTGAAAATCATGTTCCAGGAAGAGACTCTCCTGGGGCATTTGGTGGTGCAGATGGTAGTTTTTATAAACCTAATGAACAAGATTCAACAAAGCTGAGCAGAGTGTCTCTAACTGGCTACAATCCTGCACCACTAGAGAGTGGTTTTTACAGCAGTGGCGGCTATACAAGTCCTCCTGGACTGAGCTTAGAAAGTTTCCCTCAGAACAGTGGAGGGTTCCTCCCTCAGAACAGTGGAGGGTTCCTCCCTCAGAACAGTGGAGGGTTCCTCCCTCAGAACAGTGGAGGGTTCCTCCCTCAGAACAGTGGAGGGTTCCTGCCCCAGAACAGTGGAGGGTTCCTGCCCCAGAACAGTGGAGGGTTCCTGCCCCAGAACAGTGGAGGGTTCCTGCCCCAGAACAGTGGAGGGTTCCTCCCCCAGAACAGTGGTCTAGACTAGCCCACAGTCATCATGATCGACAGGCCCAGAGCCTAACAGTGTGTTCCTAGGAGGGTTTCCAAAGGGTAGGCCACCTTACAGACTCCCTGTCATTCCCCCTCCACTTCAATGCAACTGTGTTCAGTCAAGAGAACACTGAGTGAAGAAATTTTGTCAAAGTCACTAAGAGTGAGGCCAAGCCATCTGGCAGGGCTATGTCCAGATGTTCCTTAACCAACACAGATTCCCAACAACAGCCAGACCCAATAATGTTAAGAAATTGTTAAAGCAACTTGTGGCTGACAGACAGTTCCAGTTCTTGGCAAGAAAATCATTTTTACTCTGAGATGGTGCATAACCTTTCTTAGCATGTTTGGACTTTTTGTTGTTTTTAAATCTTTGTGGTTCCTTGTCTTCTGGCGCTAATCTTATTTAATTTCCCACTGCTGTTCTGTAAAGACTTTACACTGACTCATCCTTGAAATAAAGCATTTGAAGAAACATGTTTCTAATGTTATTATTTTAGTTATACTAATTTAACATCCAGGCTCTTGTGAAGCAAACTGAAACTTGCTAAAGACAAAAAGCACTTACCTGAAGCACATATTCAGTAAACATTTTCGGTAGCAGGTGTAGGCTTTCTCAACAAGATGTGAATGAAACTGCAAAATGGTGGTGGTGGTGGTGGGGGGGGGGGGGGGGGAAATAACACCACTGATAACATTGCATAATCAGTCAACTGGTTAAATTCTGTCAACATTTTTACCAGGAAACTATGGAACCATACCAGGCTGTTTTCATGGCTACCAATGATGTTGTGCACCAGCCTGCCTGCCAGGGACGTCATGGCAACTCGCTCAGAAGAATTATCAATCAATGTGTGCCTAGAACAATATAATAGATAAAAATCCATGTGATTTTTTTTGGCCTCGGAAAAGTACAGAAAGTACGCCCCCAAGTGACCATGTAATTTAACTTCACCATTTTTCTGCCTACCAATCAATTTCCATATCCTGGTGGTTCTCCTGCAAGGCCATAATTTTCATCTCCATGAAATGCAATGGACTCTCAGGACACGACACGCAAAGGCCTGTGAGTAAGGCCTGTTGATGATTAAACAAAATCATTTTATGAAAATCCTTGTTGACACACACTGTAAAAGTGTAATTGTGCTGCTAGTAATTAACATCTATTACTAATACGCTTTATTAGCTAGCATAGCTCCCGGCCTAATTAAAGGTAACGACTCACATTACTAGCTGGCCTTGCTACTGTGTAGTCAACTACTACTGTAGCTACAGTAACTCGACTAGAGCAACCTAGTTAACACCTTCTCATATGCAATCTAAACAGTGTGACAACTTTAAAGCTTCACCTGAAAAATCTGAGGTAAGGAGTGCTTCAGAATATATTCCTTCAGAGCGGGATCAACATTTTGCAAAGATGCCATGTCAAATGTTATTGATGATGGAATACAGAAAGTGGTCCCTGTTCCCCAGCTAGTTACACTATCTACCTACTTTATTAGTTTAGTCACTAAAGAGCGTCCTTTTGAAAGTTACCGTTACCAGGCAACCAAACTCGATGTTGGGCAACTAATTGACCGTTCCCCAGGCCACGCCGTCTTAGTTACTGTTGCTACGTCCGACACAAGTACGGGGATAACCTCTAGCTGCCAGTGTCAGTGAAGATTTTTTGGACTAAAACCTCCGCCACATCTTCCAGATCAAGGCAGAAGAGAATGCAAAATGCAGTGGAAGGATAAATTCAAAATATTAAAATTAGCAACGAAGGGGAAACAACAAAAATCGAAGCCAAAGCATACAGGTCTCAAGTAGCCTTGTTGTCTGGCCAGGCACTTGAACTGTGCAAGCACAGGGTTGGGATACTCAGGAAAAGGTCGCACACTCACAACATTCTACGAAGATTAAAAAAAATACGTTAATAATGGCCTGTTGGGACGTTTTGTTCAACACTGATACAGTATTTTAAGCTCCTGGCAACTTGCTGGCGTTCGCTGTCTTGCTCAGCTTGCAATTTTACAGACATCAACTTTAATATTTTGATTTCAACATGAACTAATTTCTTGGAGTGACTAGTTATGCACTAGTAGTGGTAATGATACTAGTTGACATGAACCGTAGACTAACTGTTTGGGGATGTTCTCTCAATATCGTTCGCTAATAATAGCTTAATTTAAGCTAGCTAGCTCTACCTTGGAACAGACATACTGTATTTGTGTTTGTTGATATTCGCTAAATTAAGTTGGGAGTGGGTTCTCCCACACTGTTTAATCCACCGCCGGCAGCTTTCCTCTTGTATTTTGGATGGAGAAAACCAAGCCTCCCTCTAATCTGTCAGGATACCTTGTGTCAGATCGACACGTCCCCGTAGGCACACGGTGCTTCAGATGTCAAAGCTTGACGGACCTTCTTCTCTTGAGTAGCGGTTGCTAAGGTACGATTGGACGAGGGCCGTAGGAGGAGTTTCGGGAACAGTGGAACTGACAGAATATCGTAGCTAGATAAAAGTTTTAGTTTGTATATTAACTGTAGTCATTATGGATTGACTCATTTTTACACCACATATGTTTTTATTTTAAAAAAAATGTGTTTAATGTTGTCATTTATGCAGAAACATTTGCAACACATTCACAGCAGGAATCGGGGAAAGCATGTAGTCGGCCAGCACTTTACGGAAACCGTCAGCGACGCATTGCCAGTACAGTAGGGTCTACTCAATCGTGAAAATTAACTTGCCGAAGACCTATGAAGTGTAGGCTACTGTATCTAGCGTTAACTAAGACACGGTTCATGAATCTTATTTTTTTTCAAGCATGGGCGATGGCAGCGTCATACCCAAAATTGGTCATATGAAAGCGTTGCTAGGAATTATGGCTGGAGCTGGAGCCTCGTACGGGATCTATAAACTTATCAGTGGAGGAAGCTTCAACAGGACTAGAAACAAAAAAAGTGCCTCCAGTGAAAGTCGTGGCCTGAAGAGTACCGAAACAGGTGACATCGTCCTCCACCCTGGAAGCCTTTTAGCCAAGGTTTCTGGATTGGAGGTTGTTCGTGCACACAGAGCTCAATGTCGGACGGTGGACCAGGCATCAAGTAAGATCCAAGAAAGCTAACAAGGTTAAAACTAGCTAGCTAAGTTGTCTAGTTTGGTTGGGTTTGCCACCCAGTCAGCTAAACTCTCATTTTGTGAAAAAGGTTAGTTCATCTCAGCTAACAAGCTTAGCCTATCAAGTTTAGCTAGCTAACGACCGATTCGATGAAAAAGACCCATCAAGTTTTGCCTGCTAATGTTGTTGGTCCGGGGAAATTAATTACGAACTACAGACAACCTAAATTTGCTTACTAGCCCAGTATCAAAATATTTTGAGCCAACTAGCTGTAGCTAACAATAAATCTAACCACCACACTGAGGTAGATATAGCGTTACATCAGCTGGAAATATTCGTTGACTGAAGGTTGGAAAGTTTTCTTTGGAAGTAATTGGCAGTTTCTCCCTGATACCGTTGGTTAAGCCGAATCTACAGGCGACATTGTGTCCAAGTCCTCTGGAAGCTTGGAACCTCAACACCTGAAGATGCTACTGTCTCTCCTTCAGAACAACCACCCATCTGACAGGGCTGAGATTCTCCTCACCTTGGGAAATACTGCTGCCTTTACCGTCAACCAGGTCGGTCTACACCTGGCCATCAAGCTGACCTGCTTGTCACAACTAGTTTTAGTTCTGACTTTTTTTCCCCTCGTTTAATTTCACAGGACTTAAAATGTACTAAATAATTATCAAAGAAATTACTTTCTGCTCAAGGCAGGCTGAACATGGTCATGCTATTAGTAATCCAGCATGAGTTTAAGTTGTAATGTCATGACAATAACATGTTCTCTAGCAAGACTATTAGACCAGTACTGTCTGTCCTCCGCTTCTCCTCTAGGATCTGATGCGAGAGTTAGGGGCCCTTCATGTCATTGCTGGCTTCCTGTCTGACCCTGTGCCAGAGGTCAGAGTTCAGACTCTAAATGCCTTGAACAACCTGAGCATGAATATCCGGAACCAGGAGCTAATCAAGGTACTTCCGTTGTGCAAGTTATGATTTTACAAATCACATTGTCTGGAGGCTCACCATCATCTATTACAAGTGGCTTTGGCATCGCATGTCACACTTTTCATTTAACATCATGATATAGGCAAGGAATCATTTCTGAAACATCCCTTACTGCAGCACTTTTTTTGTACTGTAGGGGTTGCCAGGTTCTTTGTCGGAACTTCTTGATGACATATGTCTGCCTTTATTCTGCCAGGTGTACGTGCCCCAAGTTCTGGAGCTGATCGAGATGTCCCCGGTGAACTCTGACCTCCAGCTCGCTGCTCTCAGGTTGCTGACTAACCTGTCCGTCACTGACGAGCACCAGCACCTGCTCTGTGGCTCTGTCACCCTCCTCCTCTCTTTGTTAGTCGTCAGCAATGAAGTGTTACAGGTAGGCCTCTTCATGTACACTGTTACAGTGCTGCTCACCATTACTGGCACCCCTTCATGTTTTGCATAACTGAGTAAATGTCTTCAGAAATGAATGGAAATGTACCAAATTTATATCAGCAGTATCTTTTAATTGTAAGTCCAAAGTAATTTAACAAAGACAATTGTTATTTCAACATAGATATTGTAATTCCAAAGGACAAAAACAGAAAACCAGCGTGTGCACTAATATTGGCACCCCTCCTTAATATTTGGTTGCACACCCTTTGGCAGCAATGACAGCCTCCAAACATTTCTGATATCCATCTATAAGCTTCTTGCACTTAGGGTTAGGGTTAGGGTTAGTATTTTGGGTGGTATTTTCTCCCACACTTCCTTTGCAATATGCTCAAGCTCTTGAAAATTTGCAGGGTTCCTTTCTTCCCTTTCAAACATTCCTGCGTGCTTTTGGAGTTGTGCTTTGGGTCTTTATCTTGCTGGAGGACCCATGCTCTTCACCTCAAACCAAGATTCCTTATACTGGGAAAGAAATTTCCCTCTAGAATTGCTTGATAATCTTCTGATTTCATGATGCCTGTGATACGGTCAAGGCCTCCAGTACCAGATGCAGCAAAGCAGCCCCACAGCATCATGGATCCTCCACCATGCTTGACTGTTTGTATGGTGTTCTTTTCCTTAAAGGCTTCATTGTGCCGTCTGTAAACATACTGTTTGTGTGCATTACCAAAAAGCTCCACTTTTCTTTCATCTGTCCATAAAACATTGTCCAAGAAGACTTGAGGTTTGTCCAGGTTTTCTTTTGCGAAGATCAATCGTTCCTTTTTATGTATATTCTTCAGTAGACATTCCACAATATGTACATAAACTTCATGGGTGCCAATAATGGTGAGCAGGACTGTATGTGTGATGTCAGTAGAAGATTGGTTCTGTCAGAAGAAAACATATACAATGTATGATATTTAAGTTTGTTATAGTCTAAGATAGAAAAGTAACCACTAATTAATTAATGGTTGGAACACCTGTAAAGAAAAGTGATACATATTTTTCAGTCAGTACTAACTATTGTATTATATATAGATTAACATATTTGTCTTTTCATTTCCAGATCCAAGTTTTAAAAGTACTTGTGAATGTGTCCTCGAATCCTGACATGATGGATGACATTGTTGAAGCCCAGGTAAGACCATGCATTCAGCCACACTGTTCCCCCTCTCAAGAGCCTCTCAGGAGCCTCTCAGGAGCCTCTCAGGAGCCTCTCAGGAGCCTCTCAGGAGCCTCTCAGGAGCCTCTCAGGAGCCTCTCAGGAGCCTCTCAGGTAGTGTAGTTTTTGGTGACCTGTTTTAATTTTAGTTTAGTCTTTGTGTCAAGCTGTCATTTTAGTTTTTATTAGTTCAAGTCACGTTCATACTCGTTTTAGTCTAGTCAAGTTTCAGTCAACTAAAAGTCTGAGCATTTTAGTCTTATTTTAGTCAGACTTATCCATGACTATTTGTGTCTAGTTTTGAAAAAACTGATGACATTTAGTCTAGTTTAAGTCAATGAAAATGGTATTTTAGTCTTTTTTTAATCAAAACAGTAGTCTAAGCGGCAGTCTCGGGAGGCATGAATGCCAAAACCATTTGTTTAAATGTATGTGTTGGTCTAGAATAAGGTATTCAAAGTCATGTTGATGCCAAATTCAGTTCAGTGTGATTGCTATGTAAATGACAAAACTAGCTACAATATTTGGCCAACAGGGTTAGGGTTAGCTCTAACTAAGGTAGGAACCAAGAGTCCACTTTACACTCTCTCATACAAACAAATACAAACAAACACACACACTCTAGTCACACACGTTTGTCTCAGTCGTTTTCAGCTCCAGTGGCTAACATCTAAAGCTAACGTCTAAAGTTAACGATAAAATGAGACACAATAACCACAGCCTCATGACTTGGCTAATAATAATAACGCGACTAAACGAGACGAAATAACGTTGTAACATTTTGTGTAGTTTTTATTTTGTAAACCACATTTCGTCTCGTTTTTGTCAACAATATTGCATTATACATTTAATTATAGTCATTGTCACATAACCAGCATTTACGTTGCGTCTCGTCTCGTTTTCGTCACGTGATAAAGGTTCGTTGACGATGATATTTAGTCATCATTTACGTTGACAAAGGCAACACTACTCTCAGGTTCAGGAGTCCATTCTTTGCTGTTGGTTCTCATTCTCCTCCCGACCCTCCCTCCCGACCCTCCCTTCCCCCTCCCAACCCTCCCCCTCCCTCCCCCCTCCCAACCCTCCCTCCCTCCCCCCTCCCGGTCCTCCCTCCCTCCCCCCTCCCGACCCTCCCCCTCCCTCCCCCCTCCCGGTCCTCCCTCCCCCCTCCCGGTCCTCCCTCCTCCCTCCCAACCCTCCCCCTCCCTCCCCCTTCCGGGTCCTCCCTCCCCCCTCCCGACCCTCCCCCTTCCCGGTCCTCCCTCCCCCCTCCCGACCCTCCCCCTCCCTCCCCCCTCCCGGTCCTCCCTCCCTCCCCCCTCCCGGTCCTCCCCCCTCCCGGTCCTCCCTCCCCCCTCCCGACCCTCCCCCTCCCTCCCCCCTCCCGGTCCTCCCTCCCCCCTCCCGACCCTCCCTGCCGGTCCTCCCTCCCCCCTCCCGGTCCTCCCCTCTTCCGACCCTCCCCCCTCCCGACCCTCCCTCCTCCAGGCGCCTGCCTCGGTTGTGCTGCTGTTTGACGGGCGAACCAGTCCAGCTGTCCTCCTGAGGCTGCTGACCTTCGCTGGGAACCTGAAGGCCTGGAGACCCTCTGCACTGGTGGCGGAAGACCTGAGGAGGAGGCAGGACTCCCTGTACCGGGTCCTGCTGGACCAGTCCTCTCAGCTCCACAGCCGGCTGGTCCAGCTGCTCTCTCACCCTGACGAGGTGGTCCGGGCCCAGGTGGCACGCATCCTCACATAACCCCCTCCTCCTTCAGGAGCATCCTCACATAACCCCCTCCTCCTCCAGGAGCATCCTCACATAACCCCCTCCTCCTCCAGGAGCATCCTCACATAACCCCCTCCTCCTCCAGGAGCATCCTCACATAACCCCCTCCTCCTCCAGGAGCATCCTCACATAACCCCCTCCTCCTCCAGGAGCATCCTCACATAATCCCCTCCTCCTCCAGGAGCATCCTCACATAACCCCCTCCTCCTCCTCCAGGCTCCTTCAAGGTGTTCTCAGCTCCCAACTCTCATTCAAAACAGCCTTGCCCCAAACCCTTCATCTCCAACTTCCAGTCCTCACAGACCTGTGGAAAACAGTGGAAGTATCTCTGCTTCTCCCAGAAAAGTGGTAATGATCATCCAGGAGGAGGATCATGGGAAGAAGGGCACAGACCCAAAGGGGTACAGAGACCAAAACCACCTTTCCCTCCTCCCTCGCTTGCTCCATTCCTCTCTCCCTCACTCCCTCGTTCCTTGCTTGATCCCTCACTCCCTTCCTTACTCCTTCTTCACTCCCTTCTCCCTCCTCGCAACCTACCCCATCTATCAGGAGTGCTAAGCCTCTGTTGAAAGACACAGCACTCATGCAAACAGCACATTTCCACTCAGTGTCCTTCAGCCTCTTGAAAACTCAATGTCTGCCTATTCAGTGAGAGTAGTATGATTCCAAAGCCACTGCCAAAACATGTCAGGACCTCCAACCCCTGAACTGGCCACCTATCTCTCTGGTGAGAGCTGTGTTCAGCTGAAGTTGTAGCTTTTGGAGGGTGCCTGATTCACACACTTGCATGTCTGGATGACAGCAAGACAGACTATGACAAGGCACAGCTCCAATACTAGAAAACTGCAAAGTGTAATTGATTTAGATATGGAATGTTCTGTATGTCCAAATTAAATTGGGGTCCTTTTTAAGTAGCATGATTAATGGTGATGAGGAACTAGCTGTACTTGTGTACCAGGCTTCAGGCAGGCTAGCTGCCAGCGTCCCGAGGCCTAACTGGGGTGTGAGCTACAGATCAAGGCAACACAGGACCTGTGGAGCCACCCACCAGAGGGATCACTTCCAGAAGCTTCCATCTGTTGGACACCTCAATTAAAGTTTGGCTTGATATGGGAAAGGTCTACACAGATGCTGCACAGTTTTGACGTTCATACCCAAATGCAGCTGTTCTCTCTCTCTCTGGGAGCACAGATGGTAAAAAGGCGGTGTCATTTTCTCTGACTAAAACAAAAGCATCCCTCCTGTACAGCTTGTATACGCACTACTGCTGTACATATATTTATTTTGATGGAACTCTTTGTGATGGTGTTGCCCTATGGATTCACATATAGGGAGTGTATGTTAAATGTGTGTTTTGTATGTTTGAATGAATAAATCTGTTTTATTTGAGCTGTGTAAAACCATTTCTGCAAAGGCCTATACTCCACTTTATTCTAGGATGGGTGTGCCCTTGTCCGCTCCTTTTAAAAATCATGGTTGTTCAGACTGTTCAGAGCAATGGAATCCCTCATAAACACACGAACTTATGAAAGCATCAAAAGTGGGTCCTATTTTGGATACATTAGCGGTTTGGGGGCATTTTGTTCCCTGCGTTAGTTTTGGCGTGTCAGTTTGACCTAAGAAGCCATTATCGTTCGCAGTCATCGTTAGAACAATAGTAAGTGCTTGTGAACCTGAAATCATTAGTCCATATTATAATATTTGACATATCTCCCTCCCACCCACTCTCTCTCCTCCCCTTTTGGAACAATGGATAGTCTTCTAGAGACGAGGGGCGCTTCAAAACATTCTAGTCTCGCGCTGACCGAATCACTGCGTGTTGTTGACTGGAGACAGGAGATCCACCCTTGCATCTCCAACGAGAAATCAAGAGGAGTTTCTGAAAATAACAGACATCGAATTTACATTTGTATTTAATTTACCCTGCACTTGATGAAAATTCAGCGTGTAAATCCAAAGCAGACGTAGCTGCATTTACAAAGAGGATGAGTGCGGTTACTTCTGGTTTGGGAACGGCTTCGTGCCGCTTTGCCCACTACTTCGTTGTATGTGGAATCGACACAGAGACTGGCCTGGAGCCCGACGAATTATCAGGTATTTTTTATGATTAATCAGTAGTTTGTACTTCCATTGTCACTGTCATTTTTCAATAGTTTCGGAGACAAACTACTACTAGCTTGAAGCATTCGGACAAACCTAATTTAAATAATATAATCTAGAAATGTACAATTTTGATACTGCGGTGTTTAATTTGATCTTGCAGATGAATGTCAAGATATATGTCTGAGGTGGAAATGATCTGACGTAAGGAAGAGCGTCGAACATAGTTCTAATGTTTAGATGCAATGGCAATGTCTTGCGATTACCAATTAGGCGACATCATTATTTTTAGACAACATTTTTATCATATTCTCCATCTTAAAATAACAAAGTAGCCACGCAAAGAGCACGTCCTGCTCAAATAGATTTGGACTGTTATTCATGATAATGATTAGAATATTCTGGAAATGCATGAAGGATGAGCATCAGTCTGGATGGCCATGGTGGGTGGAAGAAGGAAAATCGTAATGACCTGTCTGAGGCTTCATGACAGAGTGGGCTTTCAACTCCATATACTCAAACTGTGTATATGGAGTGGGGGGGGGGGGGGGGGGTGCAGAGCTGGTGTCAGATTGCCATGGCGATGACTGCCACAGGAACATTGTTGTGTGGGAGTCCTTGGTAGTGAGTGAGGTGGGTGTGTAGATACATTTGTCGATCATTCATCACAAACTGTTGGTCTGTCAGTGACACCAACCCTGCCAATCACAAAGAAGCCTGATCATGTACAGGCTTCTGCTAATTCTGGTCTAGTCAGGATGGTGGATCTGGTCCAGTCAGGATGGTGGTATTGTCTCCTTGCTTGGTGTGACTGCACTGATCCTCACTCAACGGATTATGTAACAGCAGCTCATGTCTCCATTAGGGGCACTGCAATTGTATGTGTGTTATTTTTCTTGTGTTCCTTGTGTATGTTGTCTGTTTTTCTCATCTATGGTTGGTTGAGGAATAGATATCAATAATGTAATACTTTCCTTTTATCTGAATGTATATTTGTAAATGGTGAATGCAGAGACAATCTTCTGTGGTTGTCCTCTCAATAGAAGCCTGTCTGCTGCCTATAATCACACATTCTCTTCCGAATTGCTGAAGCTCTGAGGCTCTGAATCATTTTGTTTAATACATGTTTAGTTTTACTTTGATATCCTAATTCCCAGGACTTGGCCCCTTCTTTGTCACTTCCCGAGCTGGGTTGTGACATTTAGCTAAAATCCCCTCTTTCATTAGCCTGACGTTGTCATACTCATAATTCTAGTCAGAATATGAGTCTGAAAACTCTCCGTTGGGCTGTAACTATGGGGCGTGTTTCAACCGAACTCGTAAAACAAATGCCTCTACGCTCAATTGGATAGACCTACAACCAATCAGAGCAACGTATGTTGTTTGTTGAAAACAAATTAAACCCAAGGGCTCTTTCGTGACGTTGTTGATTACGTTACTGTTGATCCTGTCCATCATCGTATAAAGCCCGCCCTGGCAATTTCATTGGTCCGCCCAGATCCTGGTTTTATGTTGTTGTTCCCAATACGAGACCCTCCAGACCCAACTTCCCGACCCAATTTTTTTGTGGGCGGGGAGAAGTTGGGCTGGCAGCCAGGCTAGCGTGACCCACAGAGGTTGCGGCCAACGTTTCGTGAGTGAGTTGTCATGGTGATTGCTATTACAGCTCCTGATTGGATCTTTGGATTGGACACAGAAGATAGAAACCACATCTAGGAAAACCAGACATAATAAATAGCGTAAAGGCTGTAAAAATGTGCCAGTTAAAATGGAAACATTCCGTCAAAATGAATTAACTCCATTGGCTAATAATATATCGGCTAAAGGTCCAGGTCCGGATAGGGAGCCGCCTGGGTCCGGACTCGGACCGCGGTCCGCCATTTAATGACCCCTGTTCTAAATGAACACGTTAGTATGTTGTTTTGACTCCAGATGTTAGGCTTCACCACAATTAGTAATGGAAGTGTTCCCAGAACAGTGGTTGTGTGTAGAGGGGTGCTGTGTGCTTGTTTGCTGTAGTGGAGATGCTCTGCAGGAGAACAGTAGTGACAGTCTAACTAGGGCAGCATTTAAGCTCTCATCTGCGCATCAAAACAAACACCCCTCCCCCGCACACAACCTCTGTTTCTCACGACCTCCCTTCTTCCCCTCCCTGGCCTTTCATTCACCCGTCTTTTCTGTACATGTTATCGTATTGTGATGTATAGTCACTTTGTGTGTAGGTGAGGAGCTGAGGACTGTGTGTGTTTGTGTAGATCTGTGTGTGTGTGCTGTGATGGGCACAGGCACGGGGGTGAGTCAGCTGACTAGGCGTAAAGCAGTGACTAGTGAGCTCCATGCTGATGGACCTCTTCAAGGCCACTGCCATGGTAACGTAGCGGAAATGGCTACCATGGCAACTACATGTCTTTTTCTTGCCGATGAGGGCTAGGAACTCCTTGAGATTTCTGTCTAACACTCTCTCTCTTTCTCTCTTTCTCTTTAGAGAGAGATGTACAGTAGTGCATTTTCACATGGCTGAACAACGGCATGCGTCAGAGGAGATTAGTATGTGGAGGCTTTCTGATGAAAGTTTTCCTCATCTTCATCCTGCCACCAGGGAATCCCTGGCATGGCACTGATGTCATACATGATGTCACTCCTGATTGTCCCTGGCATGGCACTGATGTCATACATGATGTCACTCCTGATTGTCCCTGGCATGGCACTGATGTCATACATGATGTCACTCCTGATTTTACAGGCAAAGCAGCTACTGTGAAGCTGATAGGGAACGCCAGGAGGAGTGTGATGAAGGAAAAGGCACTTTGTTAAAAACAGACAGAAACATATGCAAACACACACACACCTGAAGTTTACACAGGGGACAAAGAGAATTGGGCTGATAGGGCAATACACTGGTCAAAGTCCTAATGTTGTGTGTGTGTGTACAGGCGCAAAAGTGCACTGTGCAGTGCAGATACTACACTGTGTGTGTGTGTGCTGCATTGTGACCAGAAAATACAGCAACAGTCAAACATTACAAATGACAAGGAACTTTGAATTCCGGTTTCTGTTCCATAGTGTTAGTCCTGTTCCATAGTGGTTGTCGGGGTCCAGTTCTTCCTCCCAGTTGTACTGCACCAGGATGAAAATCTCTCTGTTCTTCTTGTCCTGTCTACCACAGTATCCCTAACCCTAACCACAGTAGCCCAAACCCTAACCCTAACCCTGTCCTGTCTACCACTGTATCCCTAACCCTAACCACAGTAGCCCTAACCCTAACCCTAACCACAGTAGCCCTAACCCTAACCACAGTAGCCCTAACCCTAACCCTAACCCTAACCACAGTAGCCCTAACCCTAACCACAGTAGCTAGGATTCAGTTCTCCTCTTCTGATTCTGTGTCCCAGAGATGAAGGTCACCTGTCTCTCCCTCCTGTCCTTGAATCATAATGCTGATTTGGTCATCTTTGTGCCTCACTGTCGCTCTCCCTGTCTATGTCCTCTCTCTCCCTCTCTCTCTCCCTGTCTATGTCCCCTCTCTCTCTCTCTCTCTCTCTCTCTCTCTCTCTCTCTCTCTCTCTCTCGCTCTCTCTCTCTTTCTCCCTGTCTATATCCTCTCTCTCTACCTCTTGCTCTCCCTTTCTATATCCTCTCTCTCCCTGTCTATATCCTATCTCTCGCCCTCTCTCCCTCTCTCTCTCCCTCTCTATATCTTCTATCTTCCTGTCTATATCCTCTCTCCATCTCTCTCTCTGCCTGTCTATATCCTTTCTCTCCCCCTCTCTCTCCATCTCTCTCTCTCCCTGTCTATATCCTCTCTCTCCCCCTCTCTCTCTCCCTGTCCCTGTCTATGTCCTCTCTCTCCTTGTCCTCTCTGCTCTCTCTGGCTCAGCGGAGGGCTTTGAGCAGAACCCCATCCAGAGAGCTTTCAGGTCCAAGGTTCTGGCCCACTACCCACAAAGCCCAGACAGAGGGCCCCTCAACACGGACGCCATCAACATGGTGAGAGCCACATGCATAACAGACATATTTTTCAGACACATTCACTTGTAGCATGGGTGAAAAAAACACACATAAACCAACAACATTTTCAGTTTTTTCACACCTGTTTTAGAACGTTCACTAGATATCCATGAAAATTTGAATTTAAACTTAGGAAAGCACATTTACATTTCAATTTAGCAAACACTCTTATCCAGAGCGACTTACAGTAAGTACAGGCACATTCCCATAGGTGGCAAGTATGGTGAAGTGCCTTGCCCAAGGACACAACTTAATTTTACACAGCCAGGAATCGAACCATCAACCTTCTGATTATTAGCCCAATTTCCTAACCGCTAAGCCATCTGAACCTTAAATCGGTTGATGCGTTACTATTGACAGCCAATGGGGCTGTGTGTTTGCTCCCTCCTTCTAAAGGTTTATAACCTCTATGTAAATGCTGGCCTTATCCAGAGATGGGAAGTAACCAAGTACGAATACTTTCTGACCGAATTTTAGTAGATTTGTCTGGTATCAGTACTTTACAATTTATTTTTTGGACAACTTTTTACTTTCACTCCTTTTTTCATTGAAATATCTGTATTTTCTACTTCTTACATTTTCAAACCAGGCTTGTTACTTTAGTTTTAATCTGTATTTGGTGGCATGTTCAACTTTATTTTTTTTCATTGCGCGCCTTTTTTCATTTCACATCACCAGGATTCCTGGTGAATGCGCTGCGTGTCTATAGTGTCTTTTTGTAATAATGTATTAATATGATGTGAGGTCCAGTTACCAAATCAAATCAAATTCATTAGTATAGCCCTTTTTACACACAAGCATGTCACAGGGCTTCACATACGCCCATAGAACTGCCCCTCAACCAACCTAAACAAAAAAGTTACCAGTGTGACTGGGGTTGCTACCTGTCTCGTATTAGCAGGGACATCCCTGATAGTGGGCCCAGCTAGCTACCTGACTTACGCAAAATTGCCGCTTTTGAAAATTGGATTTCAAAGATACAAATTTATATTCCACATTTATTTTCAGTTTTACGCTTGCAAATCTTTTTGACCCTAATTCACTATTCACGCATTACTTACGCATATTGCAAAAGACAGGCCGACAATCTGAGTGTAGGGTTGAGATGGAAATGGTCTATTTTTTCCGGAAATACGTGTCACTGTCGTGTGCCAATTAGCTATCCCGACAAATGGCTTAAAACAATACTGTATATTCATACAAAACCATAAACGCACTACTGCGGCAGTCCACCTTTCATCTCGTATTTCATAGTCAAAGTTGACAACCCTAAGCCTGACACTAAAACAGCTAGTAGTAATGGCTACTTTTTAATTAAGTATATGTCAGAGCCCACACTCCCTTTAACTTGAGCGAAAAAGTGTAGTCAGTACTTTTACCAGTCTTTTTAAACATGAGAATCTGTACTTCCACTTGTGTTGAGGATGTGTGTACTCTTGCCATGTTTATTTGGCCTTCTCATGTTTGGATGCTTTACAGAAACAAGGCTAGCTGATGGAAGCCCCAGATAACGCTACAGTCTAAATTTGATGAACTGATTCAACATTCTGGAAATCTAGAGCTTGTTTTGAATGTCCTTCTTAGGAACACAGGACTGGACTGAGGCCAGGCATGAGTCTGTCAGAATAGAACATCAGGGAGAGAATAGCAGCAGTGTCGAGTGTCAGTAATCTTAACTTCCCTTTCTGCTCCCTCTCCACTGTCTGTCACGTCACTTCTCTCTCCATCACTCTTTCTGTTCGTCCATCTTTACCTCCATCCCCTTTTACATACATCTCTCCATCTTTACCTCCATCCCCTTTTACATACATCTCTCCATCTTTACCTCCATCCCCTTTTACATACATCTCTCCATCTTTACCTCCATCCCCTTTTACATACATCTCTCCATCTTTACCTCCATCCCCTTTTACATACATCTCTCCATCTTTACCTCCATCCCCTTTTACATACATCTCTCCATCTTTACCTCCATCCCCTTTTACATACATCTCTCCATCTTTACCTCCATCCCCTTTTACATACATCTCTCCATCTTTACCTCCATCCCCTTTTACATACATCTCTCCATCTTTACCTCCATCCCCTTTTACATACATCTCTCCATCTTTACCTCCATCCCCTTTTACATATATCTCTCCATCTTTACCTCCATCCCCTTTTACATACATCTCTCCATCTTTACCTCCATCCCCTTTTACATACATCTCTCCATCTTTACCTCCATCCCCTTTTACATACATCTCTCCATCTTTACCTCCATCCCCTTTTACATACATCTCTCCATCTTTACCTCCATCCCCTTTTACATACATCTCTCCATCTTTACCTCCATCCCCTTTTACATACATCTCTCCATCTTTACCTCCATCCCCTTTTACATACATCTCTCCATCTTTACCTCCATCCCCTTTTACATACATCTCTCCATCTTTACCTCCATCCCCTTTTACATACATCTCTCCATCTTTACCTCCATCCCCTTTTACATACATCTCTCCATCTCTTTCTCCATATTTTTTCCATCTCTCCCTCCATCTGTCTATTTTTCTCATCCCTCTTTCCATCTCTCTCTCCATGTCTCCCTCCATCCTTCTGTCCATCCCTCCCTCTGTCTCCCTCTCCAGCTCTGCATGCCCAGGGGTCTATTGTTTCGGACTCAAACAGACAGTCTGGAGCCTCATTTCCACTCCTTCATACTTTCCCGTGACGATGGCACGCATTGCTACGGCTTTGTCCACACATACTATGAGGAGGTTAAGAGCGTCCAAATCACCACGGCGATGCACACTCTCTACCAAATGCACCATGTGGAGCACCACTCCTCGTCCTCTGCCTCTTCTCCCTCCTCCTCCAGTCTGGACTCCCTGGCCAGCAGCACAGAGGAGGCGGACACTGAGTCCTCCTGTGTGGGCTGTGCTGGCTCCTATGATCAGGAGAGGGACAAGCTCTATGTCTCCAAAGCCCTCTGCCTCCTCACTCCCCTCCCCTTCCTGCAAGCCTCCCGACGCTTCCTGTCTCAGCTGCACCTGGCCGCTGCTTCCCCCTCGGCCCCGCCCCTGCCCCTGGAGAGCTATGTCCACAACATCCTGTATGAGGTGCCCCTCCCTCCGCCTGGACGCTCCCTGCGCTTCCACGGGGTCCAGGGGCCCATCGTGGTGCAGCGGCCTGGCCCGGAGGAGCTGCCACTGGGGGACTATCCCCTGGGAGAGACTTGTGCCCTGCTGGGGGTGGAGGGCCTGGTTCAACTGCTCACCTGCCTGCTGTTGGAGACTCAAGTGTTGCTTTACTCACAAGGTAAGCATCTCATTTAAATCTCAGGAATATGGTTTGTAGGCTAATATTGTATTGTTTGTAGAATAGTATCATATGGTTTATTATATACTATTGTTTGTTGCTTGGAGTATAGCATAATGTTGGTTTTGTATAATTTCGTTTTTGTAAAATACTTTGTAATATAGAAATATTGTATTTCAGTCTAATATTCAGTGCAGTATGGTAGGATATTGTGTGGGGTAAAGTATACGTTTGTTGCTGTTCTGTTTCTTTCAGACTACCAGCGCCTGATGACGGTGGCAGAGAGTGTGACCACGCTGCTGTTTCCGTTCCAGTGGCACCACGTTTACCTGCCCATCCTGCCTGCTCCACTACTCCACCTACTGGACGCGCCCGTACCCTTCCTCTTGGGTGTCCAGCGAGGAGAGGGCACCACGCGCTCCTCCCTACACCTGGGTCATGAGGTGAGGCCCTGTGTTGTGATTGCGTACCATAGCAGCATTCTAAAACCAGACATTCTAATACACAAGCATTCTAAAAACAGACGTTCCAGTAAACAGATATTTGAATAGCCAGGCTTTGTAATACATAAGCATTCTAGAAGGTCATTATTGAAGGTCATGCTAGCTTGCAGATGTGTTGACATACCAGCATCCCCTGGCCAGCCCCTTCTCCTCCTTCTCTTCTGTCCTCATGACGTATTGGTAGCCTTCTCGCTCCAGCAGTGAAGTGGCGCAGCCCTAGAGAGCCGTATAAGGAGAGGGCGTCAGTGGGTGTTGGGAGGAGGACAGTCTGAGTACATTAGACTTCTAGAAAAATCGGAGAAAGTGAATAATTAATGAGGGTTTAGAATAGCCAGTTATTTGTGTGACATTAGGGGTTAGGCAGGATGAGAGAGCAGAGCCTGGGAACAAGCTGGACAGTGGAGATACTACTGGAGGAGACATGATCACAATCATCTCAACTATTCACCCTCTCTGGTCCTGCTGCAGTGCAAAGAACTGAAATACCACAGACATTGCAGCATTGTTAAAATAGGATGTGAGATTGAGAAGCTGATCTATCATGCTGAGTTTTTCTACTATGATGTAATTTAGGTCAACATGACTGAATGGTGGTATGTAATTGTGAGGTTTGTTCTTGCTATGAGAGAAGGGATAAAGTGTTGTAATCAAGAGTTTTTAAGTGGAGCAGTTACAAAAGCCTTGTATGTGGGACCGGGTATCCAGGCAGCATCCTGCCCTCCTGCCTCAGAGGGAGCAGCCTGCTTTCCTGCCTCAGAGACAGCAGCCTGCTCTCCTGCCTCAGAGGCAGCATCCTGCTCTCCTGCCTCAGAGACAGCAGCCTGCTCTCCTGCCTCAGAGACAGCAGCCTGCTCTCCTGCCTCAGAGGCAGCAGCCTGCTCTCTTGCCTCAGGGTGATGGGCCGTGCCAGGGTAGCGTTATCTAGTGGAGGCCCACAGCCTCACAATGACTCATGTCTATGACTTGTTTGTTTTGACAGCTTGTGAATGAGTCCTTTACTGCCAAAGTACATTCCTTGTCTGTGCAAACTTTCATGGCGAATAAATTCCATTCTGATTCTGATTTATCATGTAATGCAGCATCAAATGTTGGTAAAACCAATGATGTTGAGATAGGATCGGGGATGACAGAGAAGGAAGAGGTTGTAGGAGAGGGATGAGACGGTGAGAGGGATTGAAAAAGAAGGATGCAGCAGAACGTGGATGGGACAGAGGGATCCATTTAGCTGCTCCTCCCCCATTTAACATCTTCCCGTGGGGTTAGGCCAGCCAATCAGAGGTCACTTTCTTTTGACTGCTGATATGTCACCTGCTGAGTCTGGCAGATCTGCTATCAATACAATTTCCAAGAGTCAGCTCTCTGTCCAGCATTCTGCTGTGTGTACTGTATCTGCTGTGTGTATCTGCTGGTAACCTTGGACTGATCTGAACCCCTATCTTAACCCCTACACAACACACCTCACCCCAGAACTGACCACACAGCCTGTCTCTCTCTGTCCCCAGGCCAACTTGTGTTTTGTGGACATTGATCAGCATGTTGTGGAGGCTCCAGAAGACCTGCCCCTGTTCCCCGAGCAGTCAGAGCTGCTTCAGGAGCTCAGGGAGGTGCTGCTGCGCTTTGGCCTCCCACCACACAGGGCCCCCGCTACCACTCCCGCCCCGGCCCCTCCCTGCCTCAGCGGGCTAGTCCTGGAAGACCTGATGGAGGACAAGCGCAATGGGAACCTGGGAGGGGAGGAGCTGGCCGTGCTGGAGAGGCTGCAGGCGCTGGCCAAGAGTTGTGGAGTGGGAGGGGCCACAAACACTGGGGGAGGAGTGGTGCCGTTTGAGGAGGAGGAGGAGGAGGAGCTGAGGTCGGCCAAGCTGAACGCACAGCTGAGGGAGGTGTTTGCATGCCGCTTCTCAGCAATGTTCAACAGATACGATGAGTTCATCATCCACAGTGTGTCAGACCTGGAGTCCTGGCTGAGCAACAGGGAGGGGAGCAGCTGCTTCGACAAGGTAACAAGCTTCAGGCGTCATCCTCACATTTGATGTAACCATGACAAGACCTACATGTGTAGACACAGAATGACCTATATTGGCTTAATGTGGAATGCCTGTGAATGTGTTTGAGTTACTGTCTAACCATTTTTGTACATGTTTGTGCATTTATCTTCCTGTGTGTTTGTGTTCTCGTGCATTTGCATGTCAGAGCGCTTTCCTGTCGGCCCAGCCTGCCAGCCATTTGCCCTTCCTGTGTTCCTTCCTGGAGACAGCCATGTTTTCCCACTTGGTGGAAGGGAAGGTGTTGTCCCCCTGGGCTGGCCTGGAGCCTACGCAGCGAGTGTTTGACGGACGCCTTGAAAGGGAGCGGCTGTACAACCTGGATGATGAGGACCCTAGCAACCATCGCTACAGGAAGTGCACCACACTCCATGAGTCAGGTGGGTATTTTTTAGGCATGTGAGGTAACCTTGTACAGGTTAACTGGTGCTAGACACACACACACACTCATACTCACTCATACACTCTAGGCCTGCTTTCAAAAGTGGCCATTATGTCATACGAGACCAAGACCCCATCTTGGAGGACATTACTACTTCAATAACAATCTTGGAAAGACAGAATCTCTACAGAGAATGATGAGGGGATGTGTGTGGGGGGGTGGTAAGCAGCCCAGGATAAGAGGGGGATGGATGGGGGTGGTACATTGTGTGCTATAATGAATGCTTCAAACTCTCTGCTTTGAAGTTCTGCCAAGTGCAGCACTCTTCATCACATTCTCTCCAGCTCCCTCTGTTTTCCTAACTTTCTCTCATCTCTCTCTCTCTCCCTCACTGCCTCTTTTTCCATCTTGCTTTCTCCCTTGCTAACCCTAACCCTTTCTCCCTTGCTCCCCCCTTTCCATTTCCCCACAACTTCGTTGCTCTCTCCTTCTCAAAAATTCTCTCCATCTATATTTCTCTAGTGTCCTCTCTTTCCAAATGTCTTTGCATTTCCCTTCTTCTCCCCCTTTGTTAATGACACGTTTCAAAAGTTGATATTTGAATACAGCTTTTTATTGACAAAAAATCTTTTCATCCAAAAGATTTGTACATCCTAACAAACGGATTACAGTTTAAACATACTACCACATTACAAAGACAGATTATACCCAGGCTACATATGAGAATGTGCATGTCCCTGACACTGCTGCATAGTCCCCTCCAGTAGGCATAACTCTTTTCCTGTCCCCAGCCCAGACCATCGAGCGGCGTCTGCTGAAGGTGGACCACATGGCCCTCCACCCCCACCTGCTGAACATGCGCATCGGCCAGGGCCGCCACCAGCCTGGCTGCTTCCCTTGTCTGCAGGCAGACGTCCTGGCACAAGGCCACAACACCAACAAGTGAGGATACGCACAACCGCACTATCCCTAACGTGTGTGGCATTAACCGCACTATCCCTAACGTGTGTGGCATTAACCGCACTATCCCTAACGTGTGTGGCATTAACCGCACTATCCCTAACGTGTGTGGCATTAACCGCACTATCCCTAACGTGTGTGGCATTAACCGCACTATCCCTAACGTGTGTGGCATTAACCGCACTATCCCTAACGTGTGTGGCATTAACCGCACTATCCCTAACGTGTGTGGCATTAACCGCACTATCCCTAACGTGTGTGGCATTAACCGCACTATCCCTAACGTGTGTGGCATTAACCGCACTATCCCTAACGTGTGTGGCATTAACCGCACTATCCCTAACGTGTGTGGCATTAACCGCACTATCCCTAACGTGTGTGGCATTAACCGCACTATCCCTAACGTGTGTGGCATTAACCGCACTATCCCTAACGTGTGTGGCATTAACCCTAACCATAATCTAACAAGTGTGTATACCCTCCATGTACCTGTCTCATAATATGAGGACAATCACACTCTCTAACACACCCTTACATGTGCTCACATACTGATGTCCCAGATGTGGAATGTCTTTGACTGTGTGCTATGGGGTGGTGGGCAGGTGGTCTGGTCGGAGTGCCACTCCTCGTAGGGTGGAGCTGAGACCCCCCATCACTGAGACCTCAGCACTGGACAATGACCAGAGAGAGGTACACACACACATTAAACAAGACAGATGGAACCTTCTTGGAGCAGCCCATATCAGCGATGCCTCATTCTTGGTTCATCCAATAGAAGCACACACTGGGAAAGAAGAACCTACAACAGTCCACGCTGCTAGACCCCTCCCCCTGCTGTCACTCAGACCCACCGGGACTTTGTGGAGGGGCTGCTGAGGGAGTGTTGTCTGAAGGTAAGTACCCTCCCACCTCCTTTTACACTCTGCCTTTGGCCTTGCCTCATAGTGTGTTGACATGGATCGATAGAGCTAGTGTTCTGTCCATGAGGAAGACTGTGTGTGTGTGTGTGTGTGTGTACAGACCAAGCGTATGCTAGTGGAGAGAATGGGTGGCCATGGTAAGGAGCAGGGCCAGGGTGAGGCCGGTATTGCTGGGCTGCGGGAGAACACCCTCATACACGGCCTCTGTGACCTGCTGGAGAGAATCTGGGCACACGGATTGCAGCTCAAACAGGTCAGTAGTGTTTCACGCTGTACTGCTACTGTAGCCAGGTACTGGACAGGTGTACTGGTACAGGACAGGTGCAAAACCATGATGGTTTCTCCTGTTGCTAGATTGAGCTGTATGTGATTTGTGTCATCGCGCGCTTATAGTCTACATACTTTCTTTCAGAATGAGGTACTTTTCTTGTTGCTTGTTAGTTAAGTTGCAATCACTTACAGGCTTTAAGGTCTATATCATGTATTTTTTCTGAAATTGTATTGGTCCTTCGCATTCGCCATGAGATTCACTAATTTCAACCAGTTCACACGCTCTCACGCAACACCTTGTATCTCTCCCGCTGAGGAGTAAGGGATAACTCGTCCAGCAAACTTGTCCAGCTGTATACATGTAACAGACGAGGCGCAGGCATACGTAAGTTTTCTGCTGAGTTGATAGTTGTTTGTGTGTTAAATGCCACCTACCACCTACCGGCCAATCAGAAACCCAAGCAGTTAAGTCTTCAGGAGCTTTCTCTTGTTCGGAAAGTTGTTTATTTATTTTAGTTTAGTCGTTTTTAAAAACCTTACGCTGTTGCAGGCACTAATAAACTATAACCTATTGCACTGGATGATCAACTATAGCCTGTTGCGCTGTATGATAACATTTTATTTATACTTACATTTCTATACACATTGTAAAAAGTTCCAATTGAAAATAAAAGACTAAACCATTAAATGAAATATTTAGTATTGTTTCAGTATTGAGTACCGTAATACTTCACTTGGTATCAGTATTGAAGTCCAAATGTTGGTATTGTGACAACACTGCACAGACACACACTGCACAGACACACACTACACAGACACACACATGCTGTTGTGGACGGTGTGTCAGACGGTGTGTTGTGTACAGGGGAAGTCGGCTCTCTGGTCCCACCTTCTTCACTACCAGGCCTGCCAGGACAAGATGGAGCCTCCAGCCCTGTCCCCAGGTCTGAAAGTCTTCACCACTAGTGTCTAGTACTGACCACCAATGTTCCCTCTAAGCTGCGCGCCTGCACAAACGCGCACTCAATTTTTCAGACCGAGCACAAAATAAAATCTGTATTTTTTAAATTATTATTTTATAAAACAGATAGATGTTCAGTTGATTGGCCAAATACGGCGAAGCCCACTTCATAAATGTCAATGTCACTCTACACGCAAGCTGTTAACACCACTCTGGCGCTCTGCTCAAGCTTTGACTGGCAACAAAAATCAGGAATGTTACCTTTACAGGCATAAAAAAGGGGCAGTTTTACAACACAAATGGCTTGATGAAATCGTTCAAACGGACACAAGCGATGGTCCAGGTAGGCTGGTGAAGCTTTCGGATATATTTAGCTACGAAAAAGCTAGCGGAGTTTTCTGCAAACTTTGCTCAGAGTACTAAGGTGTGCGCTTAGACAGATTTCTATTTGCTCAGTGCGGAAAAAAATGAGAGGAAACATTGCTGACCACTCTTCACCACTAGTGACTACTGTTAACATTTCAACTCAGTGATGGTGGATGTGTTGACCATGGGGTGTGACCCTGTCTTTTTATCTTGTCTCCTGGTGAAAGTATCTGATGGTGTGGGCCAGGGCAGGCTGGAGGAGGGGCTGGCTTACAGAGGGTCCTGCCTCCAGGATATGAGGTAGAGAGAGCCCACCCACCATGAGGAAAGGAGAGGGAAATAAACTTGTTTTCAACATGCTTCATTTTGATCAAACCCTAGCCAACAGGCACAGGCCCAAAGCTAACAGTCTGCCCTTCCCCAGGTTCATCCAGACCATGAGTTCTAGTCTTTCAGAGGTGGGTAGGGCTCGGGCCTGGATCCAGCTGGCGCTTGAGAAGAAGATGCTTTCTCCACACCTCAAAGACCTACTGGCTAACCAAGAGCTCGTCAGGTACCCACAACGCTGTGCACATGTACAGTATACAGTATGTTAACATGTCTACCTCCCCTCCAGGCAGCTGTATGTGCACTTGTACAGTATACAGTATGTTAACATGTCTACCTCCCCTCCAGGCAGCTGTATGTGCACTTGTACAGTATACAGTATGTTAACATGTCTACCTCCCCTCCAGGCAGCTGTACAAGCCTCATGCGTTCCTGCTGAGTGAGGAGGAGAGGGAGCAGTTCCTGTTCCACCTGCTGTCCCTCAACACAGTGGACTACTTCTGCTTCACACGTTGCTTCACTTCTGTCAGTAAGTCTGGACACAAACACGCACAAGCACACACACACACACACACACAAACACACACAAGCACACACACATACACTCACTCACAAGTGGTTCACATCAACATCCCTGCCTCAATTAGGTTTGAATTCATCTTAAACTTGTTTTCATTTTCTGAGTGTTTGCTGTCGCTCTGTTCCTCTAGGTATTCCATACCGGGTTGTCATCATGCCCATGAAGAAGCTGAGCATTGCCATGACGACAGTCACTCCGTGGGTGTGTGTGTCGGGGGAGCTCGGTGACTCAGGAGTCAGACATATCCCCAGGAACATCCAGGAGATCTACTTCCAGGTGAGCTCCCTGTGTTCTGACAGAACCACAAGTAGAAGCTGTCATTTCTAAATGCATCCATATAATGAAGAAACACTGACTGTGTGCATAGGTTATTATGCTGGGTGTGTGTGTGTTACAGTGTAAGAACCTGGGTCGACTCAGCACTCTGCAGTTGGGTCAAGAGAACTCTGGTCTACTGGCCAAGTGTCTGGTGGACTGTGTTCTGGTGAACAATCTCATCACTGGACACTCTTATAGGCAAGCCTCCCCCTCCCTCTCATCACTGGACACTCTTATAGGCAAGCCCCCCCTCCCTCTCATCACTGGACACTCTTATAGGCAAGCCCCCCCCCTCCCTCTCATCACTGGACACTCTTATAGGCTAGCCCCCCCCTCCCTCTCATCACTGGACACTCTTATAGGCAAGCCCCCCCCTCCCTCTCATCACTGGACACTCTTATAGGCAAGCCCCCCCCTCCCTCTCATCACTGGACACTCTTATAGGCAAGCCCCCCCCTCCCTCTCATCACTGGACACTCTTATAGGCAAGCCCCCCCCCTCCCTCTCATCACTGGACACTCTTACAGGCTAGCCCCCCCCCTCCCTCTCATCACTGGACACTCTTATAGGCAAGCCCCCCCTCCCTCTCATCACTGGACACTCTTATAGGCAAGCCCCCCCCTCCCTCTCATCATTGGACACTCTTATAGACAAGCCCCCCCCCTCCCTCTCATCACTGGACACTCTTATAGGCAAGCCCCCCCCCTCCCTCTCATCACTGGACACTCTTATAGGCTAGCCCCCCCCCCTCCCTCTCATCACTGGACACTCTTATAGGCAAGCCCCCCCTCCCTCTCATCACTGGACACTCTTATAGGCAAGCCCCCCCCTCCCTCTCATCATTGGACACTCTTATAGACAAGCCCCCCCCTCCCTCTCATCACTGGACACTCTTATAGGCAAGCCCCCCCTCCCTCTCATCACTGGACACTCTTATAGGCAAGCCCCCCCTCCCTCTCATCACTGGACACTCTTATAGACAAACCCCCACCTCCCTCTCATCACTGGACACTCTTATAGACAAGCCCCCCCTCCCTCTCATCACTGGACACTCTTATAGACAAGCCCCCCCCTCCCTCTCATCACTGGACACTCTTATAGGCAAGCCCCCCCTCCCTCTCATCACTGGACACTCTTATAGGCAAGCCCCCCCTCCCTCTCATCACTGGACACTCTTATAGACAAACCCCCACCTCCCTCTCATCACTGGACACTCTTATAGACAAGCCCCCCCCTCCCTCTCATCACTGGACACTCTTATAGACAAGCCCCCCCCCTCCCTCTCATCACTGGACACTCTTATAGGCAAGCCCCCCCTCCCTCTCATCACTGGACACTCTTATAGGCAAGCCCCCCCTCCCTCTCATCACTGGACACTCTTATAGACAAACCCCCACCTCCCTCTCATCACTGGACACTCTTATAGACAAGCCCCCCCTCCCTCTCATCACTGGACACTCTTATAGACAAGCCCCCCCCCTCCCTCTCATCACTGGACACTCTTATAGGCAAGCCCCCCCCCTCCCTCTCATCACTGGACACTCTTATAGACGAACCCCCACCTCCCTCTCATCACTGGACACTCTTATAGACAAGCCCCCCCCTCCCTCTCATCACTGGACACTCTTATAGACAAGCCCCCCCCTCCCTCTTACTGGTCCTGTTTGAAGATCCCACTCAGGTCATGTGCCCCCTCCCCAGGTTCCCTAACCCTAACCCTAACCCTCCCCAGGTTCCCCTGTGGCCGATGGCTGGGTAAAGGCGTGGGTGACGGCAGCCTGGAGAGGGTCCTGATAGGTCAGCTGGTGTCCCCAGGAGGAGAGGAGGACGCTGGAAGGGGGGCGGGGACTCCTCCGGAGCTGGGTTCACCCCCGCAGAGCGGACGCACTGGACTGGGAGCACTGGGAGGCCGCAACAGTGAGCAGCACATCACGTTCAGAAACACATTTACACTCTGTTAGACATTCTTTTTCACTCTTTTGTCTTTCCCTCCCTCCCTCCCTCCCTCCCTCCCTCCCTCCCTCCCTCCCTCCCTCCCTCCCTCCCTCCCTCCCTCCCTCCCTCCCTCCCTCCCTCCCTCCCTCCCTCCCTCCCTCCCTCCCTCCCATCCATCCATCCTGCACAGGAATGACCTCGACTGAGGTGCAGGAGACCCTGAGAGAGGCCATGAACAACCTGATTAAGCACTTCCACAAGCCGGAGCAAGAGGTGTGTGGAATTATGTATCTTTTTGTGATTGAGAGACTATGGGATTAGATCTTTATTTAGGCTGAAAGACACTAGATATACATATCACCGAGTCTGGATGAGCAGAGTACTGTTGTCTGCGAGAGAGAGATGAGTGAGATGTTTGGTCTGCATGACACAGAAGAACCTGTGTCTGGCATGTGTCCAAGTCCTGGTCTGACCGCTCTGTCTCTCCAGAGCCTACTGCTTAAAGAGCCTGTCAAGTGGAATTGAAAATGAGTTTTAAGTTCATCACACCACAGGAGAATGTGTTGTTAACTATCCATCCAAATTCTAATTTACAAAAAACTTACAAGTATGTTAAATTAGGCTTTGAAATTGTGAGAAAATCAGCAGTCTTCTCTTCTTGAGACTGGGGGGTGTGTCACCTGAAGGAGCTAAAGCTCCGCCCCCTCAAATGTATTGAATTTAGCAACAACAGCAACACTAGCTAATTCAATTGCAGATATCAGAACAGACTTACCTGCAGTCTCTGAGTGTTTCAAGTAAGTATTTTGTCTTTGCATCGTACCAACTGAGTAACAGAATGCAACCGTCTGTGATCTGACGTAGGTAGGTCGCTGTGACATAGATTGGTCCGATTTTGGATAGGCTCTGCCTATACAAAACCTGCGCTGAAAACGGAAGAGAAACTGTTCAACAGTCTAACTCCACATTTCAGTGCAAAACGGTTTTCCCGCTTTGCACATGCTTTCAGGAACTCATTTCAAACGTATATAATGTACTGAGACGCAAATCATGGAATTTGCTTTCCAGGATCTTTAAGAGGCCTATCTCTCTAATGGACCTCTGGGGCCTATCATTGGTTTTCTATTGATGCCTCCTACAGCTCCCTAGGGTCAACAGGAAAACATTTCAGCTTTAAGTTGTTGGTCATTGCAATTCACACTGCAACCAGTCACTTATAAACCATTAAAATGATCATTGTCATTAATTGTATAGTAAAGCTTCTATGCTTTAGTTTTCATAGCCCATGGATGTTATTTAATCTGAACCCAGAAATGGACACAAGGATGAAAAGAGTGACAGGATAGAGACACAGAGAGAAAGTTCGAGAAGAAAGTATTGTTTGTCTTGAGGACTTGCATACATCGAGATTAAAGAAAAAATTACCCTTCCCCCTTGTGAGTTCCTGCTAACCCTTCCCCCTTGTGTGTCCCTGCTAAACCTTCCCCCTCTTGTCTCTGTTGCCCAGAGGGGGAACCTGACAGTGCTTCTGTGTGGGGAGGAGGGCCTGGTCCACTCTCTAGAACACTTTCTGTTACATGGGTTTAAGTCCAGTCGCCTATTCCAGAGGACTGTGTTCATATGGGACTTTGTAGGTAAGTGTGTGTGTGTGTGTGTGTGTGTGTGTGTGTGTGTGTGTGTGTGTGTGTGTATGTGTGCATGTGTGTGTGCTTAGGGACAATGGATTACAGCTAGGGTGCCATTTTTACTCATCTGCATTCCTGCCTACAGTATAGTCATATTTATGTCTCCATCTAGTGGTCAGTCTCATAAATGTAAATAATTTATTATTTCTGTGGTTTGTCATGGTTAAGTTGTGCTGTAAATCCAGTAGTTTGACACTGACCCACCCAGACTGGACTATGCAGTAGTACAGGTTGGTCTTTATCATGGTCAACTCAGCTGCCAGTCTTGTTTTTATTAGTGCTGGGCTGGGCCATAGAACTGCACACCCTTCTTCATCCTTCCTGATGACAAGTTATTATGGTATACCTGATGCTAGGAACTCATTCTATACTGTCACTCCTACAGAGAAGGCTGTGGTAACCATGGAGATGGCTGATCAGATGGGCGACCTGCAGGGTTCAACTGAGGTCTGGGACTCGCTGTGTCGTTACGCCCATGCCATCAACAGCTCGCAAAGGAACATTGGCAAGGAGGGAAAATTCCAGCTACTGGTCTGCCTGGGAGTAAGGTGAGGGGTCAGGTGTCAAGAGGTCAAAGTTCAAGCGGCAGTGGGAGACCTATGGCAGCCTTGCTCAAGTATCCAGTCATTAGCAGGTTAGCGATGGCCCCCACACAGAGGCATGCAGCAGCACTGCCCCACCACCCCCACCCCTGGCTGACCCAGTTCCATCACTCTCCATTACCGTCTGGGTGTTTTTGGCTACAGTGCTGCCATGGTTACAGGGGTTAGACTGACCGTGTGCAGTTGTGGTTACTGGTGGGGTGACTCATAGTGGATAGATGCTGGTCGTAGCCCCTAGTAGCGTTTGGCTTTCAATTACAAAGAACACTGTACTGATCATTGTGTATCTCTGTCTTTTCCATATCACCCTCTGTTGAGCCTGATTTGACCTTTGACCTGTGTGTCCTGGCAGGGACCGACTGCTCTCTCGGTGGCTCCCCCTGCTGGCAGGCTGTCCCCTGACATTGCGCATGTATGAGGAGGGCGCCCTTTTCCGTGACGGCTCTGCTCTTCACACACTCTGCCGTCTCCTGCACACCCTCCAAGACTTCAACATCACTTTAGACACGGCCCTGGTCAAGGGGTTGGAGCTCTAACCCTGTTGCCAAGAATTGCGGGATTTGGAGTTGCACTTAAAAATGGAGGCTACAGTCTTACCTCCATTAGGGTGTGGTGACAAATCTACTGTGTGTAGATATTGGAAGTTATATCTGAGGGGTAGTTAAATACCAGCCCTTGGAATATCTGTCAATAGTGTGATACTTTCAGAACTGTCCTAATTAAAGAGAAAGAAGAGAATGTCACAGCACACTATTGAGACCCAGCCAGGCATGGTTGGTCTGACTCAGCCAAGCACACTATTGAGACACAGCCAGGACTGTTTTGTTTGTTGTGTATAATTCTCACTTGACTGTTGGTCATGTTGGGACAGGAAGTGATCAGAAGGAACCACGAGGCAGTTGACGAGACCAATAGATCAGAGGAAACTAAAAGCTTTCTGGTTTGACCTCGGAAGTGGACATTCCTGTTTGTACACACTGTGATATTCTGTGATGGAGGGGGGAGGAAGGCACATGTGTGTCCCCCCCCCCTCCCCCTGCACCTTAGACTAGCTTCCGTCAATGTCCTGCTGTTGGCTCTGCTGCCACTGGAACTGTTAACTACTTATGCATGGCCTGTCTTTCTGCTGTGAGTTACTCAAGCTGTGGTCCTTCAGTTACACATGCTGTGGATGGACATGGTTGCACAGGGATGGTTAAGGTTGAGTAGTACGTCTACTGAGAACATGTTTCCATTCACACAGTCCTAAGTTATGTTGTTTATTGACTATTGGATATATTCTATTTCCTGACTTATTTGTAAATCTGTTATAACTTTATGCGTCAAACTACAGGGTCTTAATTGTTATGCTAATAAAATACTAAAAATGCTTCTGTACTACTTGTCAAATAGTGAATGTTAATTTATGATTAAGGCTTTGGAGAAGTGTACATTTATCATACTGTTTCACCCTATCCAGGCTGTCTCATGTTTGATGAGACACAATGAATTCATGGGTGGTTGAAAAACTAAATAGTTATTGTGGTGAAATTCTACTCATCTCTGGGTGAACTAATTTAAATTAAGATAATAAATTGTCTCCTGAACTGCCCTGCAAGCACTCTTCCCCGGCTTGACATTCAGCACACTGAATGTCAAGCAAACTCAGCAAATGTACAATTTATTATTATCAGCATCATAGTTTGTTTTATTGGTGTTGGCGTTATTGTTGCTCTCTGAATGTAGATTAGGTTCAGCAATAATTCACTGTTATTTTTTGTATTAACAATGTGTTAATTAAAGTATATAGTAAAATGTGTGAAGGATATTTATTTATACTTATGAGAACATCATGGCGACAATTGCTATAGAAGATCATACAAGTGTCTAAGCTAGAAGCCTGGCCTGTATGAGATACCAGTACGGGTTAGGGTTATGAGATACCTGTAGGGTTAGGGTTATGAGATACCAGTAGACATGGTTAAAGGTTTATTGTGGATTTGACACGTTTGTTTATCATGGCGACGCTACAAATTCGTTAAACAATGTGCATCCCTTGCTGGGTCTCTCCATGCAAGCCATCTGGCGTTCCATAGTAAAACGACAGGCTCCGCCTCTTCGCTTACATTCTCCAATGTGCCCTAGCAACTGGAGCCAAGCCCCCCATTCCCGCGCAATGTTCCCATCCTTATAAGGCTGGCAGAGTGCAGACGCAGTGAAACGTCATGCCTTTATGTAAATGGTTTTGATTGAAGAAAATCAGAAAATGGAGGCGTGTAAGGTGCGCGTGCGTAGTAGGGTCTACAACTATCCAGTCTTGTAGGCATCGAGACGTCAACAAGAGTGTGGTCGCGAACTGATGCTGCTGTATCCGGAGAATAGTTACACCGTTACAACGCATTTCAAAGGCTATTACTTTGTATCAACTACGCCCGCCTTGCATTAAGGTAAGCATACAACATATTTATTTTGTCTCGGCAAGTAGTGTGCCTTTTAAAATACAAGTAGGCTGTTCTATAGCCTGAGGTGTCTGGTTTCAATTCCATCATTCAAAACAAGACCCGAGTTGACTGCTTGAGATAACAATTAAATCTTCATGTGTGAATTACCCGCTTCACATTTGAATACAAATGTCCTTAAATTTTAAAATGCTTTTCAATTATACCCTATTACTTCCGACTTGCGAAAGTAAATCTGTGAAACAGAGTTGGTTGACTTCTGTAGGGTGGAAGCAAACAAGGGTCCCCGCGCCTGCATCCTAGGCAAAGCAAATGTATTTGATAATACAAACTGCTTTAACACTGAAGGATTTGGCAAATATTTTAACAGGGAGATTAAGTGGGTTCGACTGTTCCGTTTACTTTGTTATTATATATTCAGATCCACATAGGCCCTATGCCTTGTGTTTTTGTGTTTGTACGTTTGTCTGCAGTCCTTGACTTTATCCGGATAGAAATGGCTATCAAGTTAGCCAACCTCACACGCCCACCCGTGGCTGGAGAGTATTTGCACAAGCAGGCAAAAGATTCCTGTCATATGGACACATAAAATTAAATGTAACGATAGACGGACGGAAATGCATACAATGACACCATCAGACCAGCACAGGGCAAGTTTAAACGCAAATCTTTGAACTTCGTGCGTGTTTGGGGTTAAAAATGGACTGCGCAGTGACGCGGCATAACACTTGAATAACAAAGGGTTAAGATGACATTACACGACGATTCGAAGGCCGATTTTGCCCAAATCCGTAAAGAATACCGTTCAGCTGACAATTTTGACCTAAACTCGTGTATTTATCAGAATCAAGTTCAGGTGAGCACAGAGGGCCGATGAATTCTGACCTGAACGGGTACTACATAAAATGGGTGCGCATGAGGCTGCTAGTTTGCCATGCTTCCTCGTGAAAGTGGGCGGTGAACTTGTCGATGCTCCGTCGGCTGTAGCCTACTGGTTAGAAAGGCTTAGGCTACTATTCACCACAAACATAGCCTATTTTTTTTTTTTTCGAAATCGAACATATTTATGTATGTATACAAAAACGGTTTCCTCCTCATGCTTTTTTGTAACTTTTAATTTCGAACGGATTCATAAAAATATTCCCCGCCGCCTCATTTTAGCCTACACCCCCTCCCTCGTCCCCCCGGCCTTTGAAGTGTGTTGCCATGTTGAGCTACGTCACATACTGTATTTTTACGGCTACAGTGTGTGGTTGTGGCACTGCATTCTGTGTCAGGAGACCGACAGCCGCCGAGTTGGCAAAACAGTCTTGGGGGCGCGGCACACGGTTTTGCCGCATGATTCTTCTATAGATTTAGACGCCTACTTTGGGCGTTACAAAATTGTTACGTTTGACAGCATTAAGCCTATGCAATAGTGAATCTAGAACAGTTATTACAAAATGTAAAATGAAATAAAAACATTTAAAATCAGCTTTTTGTTCAGCCCCACGTGCAGGCTCTTTCGGCTGTATCCAGACGTTATCTTATGCACATAGCCTACACATTTTTTATTCATTAAAAATGAGCCTATAGAAGCCCAAACAATAATTCTGCTATGTTGTTGGATCGTGCACAATTTGGGAGACAATCTGAGCGCAGCGGGATGACATGATCTGTCTGACACGCAGACAGCTGACCTAGTTCCCTCATTTGGGTCAAAGCACCGCAAAATACCTAATTTCATCAGTAGCCTATTTTTGGCGTAATATTGTGTGCGGATGATAACATATTTGTTTACTGCTCAAATACTTTTCTAGAATGTTTCTAGAATTTCCCATCCACCATCCCTTCAGACGATTTAGTATGTGTCCGTGCGCTTTTTAAAGATGTTTGGCTTTCACAAGCCGAAGATGTACAGGAGTTTAGACGGCTGTTGCATCTGCCGCGCCAAGTCTTCCAGCTCGCGCTTTACCGACAGTAAGCGGTACGAAAAGGACTTCACTAGCTGCTTTGGGTGAGACACACAGCTTTTGTGGTTGTTGTAGTGATGTGTTTGGGATAATGTGTTCATAGATGCAGTGCACTAAGATTTCTGGGTTCAATTTCAGTTTGCTTTCTCTACTATCTTTCTCAGTAACACAAGTACTTTATTTCACTTAACTGACCAAACCATGCATTTGCTCATCCCCTGAAGACTGTGCGAAACTCGGACTGGAGAGATTTGTAACGCCTGTGTTCTACTGGTGAAGCGATGGAAGAAACTGCCCACTGGGTCCAAGAAGAACTGGAATCATGTAGGCACCTCTCAGGACACTGAAAATTGCATATCACCTGAGAAGGAGTAAATATTGATACCTCCGCTCCCCTACAGGTGGTTGATGCACGAGGTGGGCCCAGTCTGAAGCTGTCCTCCAGACCAAAGAAGATCAAGCCTCTGTCCAAGCGTGTGAGGCCAAGCCAGATCAGCCGTCTGCAGAAAGAGTTGAAGAGAATCAGTGAGTTTCCTCTTGTCACGTCACCACACAAAGCTACTCCCATTCAGATTAGGGTTGTAATGATACAGCCCTTACCACACCTAACAGTACCCATGCCTGTGTTGTTCTACATTGCCCAGACTCTGATGCCCACAGTACCACATCCAGCATGTCCCCAGCCCAGTCCCCCAGCTACAGCCCTTCTGACGAAGGCTCAGACGCTGAGCTCTCTCCTGGCTCCAGCCGCTCGCCCGTCTTCTCGTTCCTGGACCTCACATACTGGAAGAGGTGGGGCTTATAGTGGATTGTTTGTATTGGGTATATATTTCTGATTGCTTGTCAACAGTGCTGTAACAGTGTAGATTTTCTCTAGGCATCATTAAAATCATAGTATATTCTATTTTACTCAACAATCACAGTATTGTTTTTAGTGCTCTATATAACCAGATTCACACATTGAGTAAAGAAATATAGGCTCTTCATTATTAATTGATGTCATGCTAGTCCAGCACAGATGTGTCTCAAATTATTATGTCTTCCTCAGACAGAGGGTGTGCTGTGGGATCATCTATAAGGGCCGCTTTGGGGAGGTGCTGATCGACCCCCACCTCTTTAAACCCTGCTGCCGTAGAAAGCAGCAGCAGGAGCAGCAGCAGGAGGCTGAGGAGGAGGATGGCTATGATGAAGAGGAGGAGGAGGTGGAGGTGGGGGAGGAAGGGGAGGTGCTGGAGGAACAGGTTGAGGAGGTGGGTGGAGAGAAGCTCCAGGTGCTGGAGGAGCCGGTTGAGGAGGAGCTGAGAGGGGAGGAGCTTCCAGATGAGGAGGAGCAGCTGCAGAAGAACCTCTTCACTCAGGAACAGGTCACCATGGGAACGCTCCAGACCATAAAGCAGCAGGAGCAGTGGAGGGGTCGTGGAGACGGGCAGCTGAAATAGTTTGGGAGTTTTGTGTGTGTTTTGTTAGTGCTCTTTCTGTTTGTTTGTGTTTTGTAACTTGTGAACTGATGAGCCATATGGAGTCCTGTTTTCTCCCCTCTATGGTTGTTGTATTTAATACCCTACATGTTCATTACAGCCCTCAAGGTGTTCCCCTTAGTATGAAAATGCTGGACTTGTCATTGGCTGGAAATATACAGCTGTATTTTATTTTTACGTTTTATACTTTTACATTTCACTTACAGCATATATTTATCTATCTTGTACATAGTTCTAATGACCTGTATATATTTGTATTTTGGTCCCAGTTTAAACAAGCAAGGCCTATTCACAGCACCAACAATTTTACCAGCCTTAATGTGGAGTAACAGGCAACACTAGTAGTCAGTATGTTGGCAGGATAAGCAATAACACGTCTATGAGCCTCACATACAGTATGGTACATTTTGCATGAATGATGAAAAGGCCTTCTCATCGAGGGTAAACTATCCCCTCAGAAGCATGAATTGAATCTGTTGCATGGCCTTAATAGGAAATGTCTTTTTGTATATTGGTCTTTTACCTATCAGACTCCACGACTCTGAAACTACAAAGTATTTTTTTTAAAGAAAGAAAAATGAAAAAAATGGTCAGTTCCACAAATACAGCAAAACAGCCTAAAACACATAACTCAACCTTCTGTTTCTCTCCAGGCTTCCTTTTCTCTGAGCTTAAAACTGTGAAAGAATCTTTTCACTTTTTCATATTATGTAAGTGCTTCAAATTTCAATAGAGGTTTTGCTGGTACACATGCATAATAATGAATGTGCACTCAGCAACTTCACATTCATAATTTAAAAAAAAGATGTAATAGCTTCAGTGTGAAATGTTCAATCATTGTCTCTTCACAAAGAGCACTGCAAGGGTGTCACCATATACTAAGTTATCAAACAGAAGCCAAAGCACACTTAAATTCACCCATTTCCAATCAATAAAGGTTTCTATGGAGAGTTGAAAGATTTTGCACCTAGTAAGATTTTGCACCAACTAATTTTCTGTGTATGGAATGATAGGCCTGCCGGACAGAAAGAAAATAACACTACAATAGCATATTATGTTTTATTTAACTCATCCATTCAAGAGGAGATGAGGAATGATTTTGTAAATACGTAGGGTGGATAATTTCCTTGAAGGAGTTATTTTTTTCTCTTATTTATTTTATATTTATTTGTATCTCAGCAGCTTTGCCGTTTAACTGACTGCTTCATAGTTGGTTAAATAGCCTGTTATGGATTTTTTATAAACAATTTTGTATTTCAGTGAATTAGATTGAATGTAATTTTCAAGCAAACATTCTTCAGTCATGCCTTCACTTATGCTCTCTCAGTATTTCTGCAACATTGTTATTTATTTTCTGCTCCTTCAGTTGTGTAACTTATTGTTATAGCTTCAGTTAAATTGATCATGTTAACACGCCCAGCCTGTTAAATGAGGATTTCAGTGATCCGTCAAAAGATCAAACTTTAATGTATCCTAATCCTTGTGATGCTTATTTCCATAAGAATTATTCAATGGAATAGTTAAATGTAGCTTTAGTACATGCATGTATTGTAGCTATGCATTTGCATTTTTTAAGATAAGCTAGTAGGCTACATTATACATTTTTGTATTTTTTTCATACATAATGTAGTTTTTTTATTTCTTAAATAAAAGTGTCTTTTGTGAGTTTCAGTTGTGCATATGTTCGTCTTCGCCCGTAGCCTGGCTGCCAGCCCAACTTTTCCCCGCCCACAAAAAAAATTGGTCGGGAAGTTGGGTCTGGAGGGTCTCGTACTACAGAAAACCAGAATCTGGGCGTACCAATTAAATTGCCAGGGTGGGCTTTATACGATTATGGACAGATGATCAACAGTAACGTAACCCCCACGTCACAAAAGAGCGCTTAAGTTGAATTCGTTTTGAACAAACAACATATTACGTTGCTCTGATTGGTTGTAGGTCTATCCAATTGAGCGAAGAGGCATGTTTCCAGGCTCGTTTGAAACACGCCCCGTAGTCAAAGCCCAACGGAAAGTTCTCAGACTCATATTCTGACTAGAATTATGAGTATGACAACGTCAGGCTACTTCGTCCGTAGACTGTATATAAAAGATGGACGTAGTCATAGTAACGTCACCCATTGGTTCGTGAAAGCCCGTTTTGAAGCCTTGATTTTTACACTTCCTGGTCGCCATCTTGGGTTTTTGGAGCAGGAAGTGACGATATTTGGGCGAGAGGGCAAAGTTGTGTGTGTGTGTGTGTGTGTGTCCTCTACTTGCCTCTATGCATGCACCTTGCTTGTAAAACTTACAAAGCTAGGGGAGTTGTTAGACCCTTTTTACTGGGGCACGTGCCCCAGTATAAATCTGTTGTTCCCTAGTAAAATCAAAAGTTTGAGTTTTAACAATTTACTTTATTACTCAGTGCATTAATTTAGATTGATAATCCCGGAAAAATAAATGCAGTATGCCAATCAACGCTTGTAAAAGTGTTTAACCGAAAACACAAACCGATGCACGCAGAATTCCATGTCAGCGCACTCTTCTGATCTTGCCAAATAGCCACTGCAGCACGCACACAGAAGTCCAGGTGTCGGACTCGGCACAAAAGTCAGAATTGAGCTAGGCTAAGAAAACATGAAAAACTAAAGATAGGCCTAACATTCATCTTATTTTGACTAAAACATGAAAACAATATTACATGAAAAAATAAATTAAAAAACTGCTGATATCAAACTTGTGTCCGGGGCCTTTTTCCCCTAGTTGAGTTTTATGTCTAACAACGCCTCTGGTGCGAAGTCACTGCAAACATTGTTAGCTTCCATTGAGAAGATCCCCACTTGTCCAAACAGGCTGCAAATCACTACAGACAGGACCTGTCAATCAAGCCAGAACCGCACCCCATATATACCGGTCTTTGATCTACTTAAATTTACATTTATGCATTTAGCAGACGCTTTTATCCAAAGCGACTTTCAAGAGAGAGCTTTACAAAAGTGCATAGGTTACTGATCATAACAACGAGATAGGCCCAAACATTGCGGGTAGCCAAAACATGGAGCATACATTATGAAAAAACAGATAAGTGCCAAAGGGAAGAACCATAAGAGCATGTAGTTAAACAAGATACAATTAAGTTAAAGCCGGAGCAAGAACAATCCTTGCTGAGTTTTATTGGTGGTCATGATGTTGTGGCCCTCCTCCCCACGGGGTTCGGGAAAAGTTTCATTTTCCAGCTACGGCAGCTAGCTCTGTTGTGAAGGAGTTGGCTAAGGCGAACGCTAGCGATTGTTCATGGAAGATCAGAGTGGCTCTGGGCCACTTAAACAGAGTATCAGCCTTCAAGGAAGTGAACGCTTGTCAATGGAGCGATCCCAGACCCTTTGTACAAATTAAATGTACGAGGGTCTGGTTAGGACTAGGCTACTGGCGATCATTAGCGGTATTGCACTTTACGCCACTTCTGCATTGGCATTTTTAAGGCCCGCAAGTTGCCCCTTGTATACACCCAGAGCCCATCCACTCCAGAGCCATAGACAAATAAAAATATTTGTCTATGGCCCTGATCCACTCCATAAACCCCATTGTACCGAATTTGGTTGCAGTTTCACCAGAGTGCCACTGGGGATGATAGCGGGTGAGTGAAAGAATGGGAGTCTATGGAGCTAGATGGCTGTCTCATTTGCCTGATTGTTGTTGAGAATTCTCAGATTTGATTGTAGTTTTTGCAAGTTTAACATGGATTATAGGTCGAAAGTTGAATGAACGAGTACTTATGTCCTTTCGATTTCTTACAGGGTGAGTCGTTGTTGCCCATAACACGCTAGCATTCTGCCAATGAATGCTGATTGTATGACGTAATTATCATTTTAAAAGGCTTTTGAGAACAAAAAAGTGACTTTAAAAAAATCACCCCCAGCAGTGTGTATTTTCTTTGCCTCCCCTTTCAAATGCAACATTCAAATTACTAGACAAAAAATGATATCGGGAGAAAAGTGGATTTTGATGGGTATAGCTCCATAGACCTCCATTCATTCTGCACTTGCCTGTGAGCACCCTCATATTGAACCTTGAGTGGAACTCTGACTCACTCTCAACCACCTCCGAGGCTGTATCAGGAGACATGGAGATGCATTGAACATTCTTTCATATTGATAATTGAAATAAGCTTAATGTAAATTGTTCATATGAAGATTTCTGAACTGTAAATCATGTTATCACCATATCGAATTCACAATTGGTACAGTATAGGTTTAGAAGCCTAATAATTATGTAGGCTACATAAAAAATTAGCATCTCCCATGGACAGTTCAGAAATGGTCAAATGTGTGTTCAAACCTGTAGTCTTTTCCACAGATCACATCCTTAGGATGTAAGCTTTCAGAAAATAAATGGTGGTTTAGGTGGTTGATTTGATAGTGGGAAACTTAAGCCCATTCTAAATTGTACAAACACACACACACGTGTGATGCCCACGGAAGGTCCCCATTTTAACACTACTGGACTCAAAATCACGTGATACTACTGTACATAATACGGAAGCAGGAGGATGTAAGCACTTCAGTGATTGAAATAAGATTGTAGAAAAGTCTATAAATAAAATAGACTACTCCTCTTAACGTAGAGCACAAGTGACACTTCAACCGTGAGTAGCTACCCATCTAACTTGGAATAGAAAGCAGCTAGTAGGACGCCACGGTACGGTAGCTAGCTTTAGCTTTTAGCACTGATATAGGCTAGTAGGTTGAGTATCAGAAATCAGATGGGCTACCACCCTGCTTAGTACTAAGCTAGTAGTTTTGTAAGAGTTAGAGTCTTGAATCTCGTTATTAGTAACACGTATGCGTTGAGTGATAATGTACAGATGAAGTCAGTATAATAATTTTGAGGTCGTGTGAGGTGACGCAGACAAAGAATAATTGTCAATGGACCCATGTTAGCTAGTATGTTAAAGACGAAACCTTCAGTAGAGCTCAAGTTAGAAACAGTCTGCTGCGTTTTGTACATATCTTTGTTATTAGTAAAATATGATTAGTTATATCATATTTTAGTTAGGCATTTTAGATAAGTAGATTCATGTCTCTTGTAATGTTTTCGTGTATGGGCCATTGCGCCTGAAATAAACATTAAATAAATAAATAAAATAAATATTTCAAGTGTATATAGTCAATATTGTTGTCTTCGCTGTAGAAAAGCCAGCATGGAGCCCACTGCTTCAGGGATGTTCTGTAACAGGATGCTGAGCATGGTCAACTCGGAGGACGTTAACGCCATTATCCAAGCCCAGAGACACATGTAAGCAACCATAACGTGCCTGAAACGCCAGCGAGACGTAATAATTTCCAACATGAGTTGGTCAAAAATGCCCAGCTCTGCATGCTTCAAATCATTGTAAACAACACTGGGTGTATATTGACGGTTGGGTCTCATTCTAGGCTGGACCGCTTTGAGAAAACGAACGAGATGCTGATAAACTTCAACGGACTTTCCAACGTGCGTCTGCAGCAGGTGAATGAACACTTCCTTATCCACACAAGGACCCTGGTGGAGATGAAGAAGGACCTGGACAGCATCTTCAGAAGGATCAGGTGCATTGCAGGTCACAATCATCCTCTCCTCGCCATGTCCCTCTCCTTTCCTCTCTTTTCCAAACTGCTCTCCTCTAATATGCATGGTGTGCTATCCTCCAGGACACTGAAGGGAAAGATTGCCAAACAGTACCCTGAGGCATTCAGCAGTGAGTATTAGTTTTCCCTACCTTGCATCAAGTTACTCCCCACCGTTGGGTTACAATATATTGTTGTTATTATTGGTCGTAGAAGTCTATGCAGGTTGCTGAGAAACAGTGCTTCATCACTCTGGCTCCTCACAGATGTCCATGAGTCCCCTACCCTGGAGGATGATGAAGATGACTTTGGCCTGATCCCACCCAGCATTGCCACGACAACAGCCGCCACCTCAGAGCAGAGCACTGAGTCATGTGACACGAGCCCGGGCCTTGTGTCGCCCGCCATCAGCCGCTGCTCCGAAGACCTCTCAGAGCCCCAAGACACACCCACCTCCGACTGGCCTGCAGCAGGGCTGCGGGACGAGGGCCCAGACTCTGTCCCTGCGGAGTAGAGATCTAGGACCTCATCTAGACTCTGTCCTTGCAGAGTAGAGATCTAGGACCTCATCTAGACTCTGTCCCTGCAGAGTAGAGATCTAGGACCTCATCTAGACTCTGTCCATGTGGAGGTTTTAGCACCTCGCCTCACACAATGTTGATTTGGGGGGGGTGGCTTACACCACTGTTCTAAACATTCAGAATAACTCTGACGTCTATTGAAGCTATTGGTCAGACTTGGCTGATGTTCTATGAGAGGAGATCACTTGTCTCTACTCCAGGAGCAAATGAAGAAAAATGGTTGTAATAGGAATGCTCCAGATGCTAGGCCTCCAGCCCCTAACATGGAACAGAATACTTACTTCTGTGGGGGCATAGGTCCTTCTCGTGTGTGTGTGTGTGTGCACAAGTGTGTCTTTTTGAATCACTATTTAGCTTGAAGACATCCGTGTTCAGAGGTAGTGAACTTGGTTAGTTATGCCTGCTCAAACAAGATGTATGTAATTATAGCCATAGCTATCTAAACATCTGTGTTGTTTATGTAATTGAAACTGCAGAACCCAAATACACTTGTTTTATGGCTTATGTTCAAAGTTGTGTAACCTAATTTCAAAAATTGTTTGAATTTGGGCGTATTTACAGATAATTAATGTAAAGTTCATGGTTAAATACTTTGAAAAGCGTCATATCTTCAATGTGATTAAATGTATACTCGAATGGTGACGTAAACTGTCAAAATCGCCTTTATTCCCCTCCCACCAGCAGAAGGCGCCTTGTAAATATCGATGTGCTTTTTGAAAGGTTAAAGTTCACTTAAATGTGGAAAGACTTGAAATCCAAAACCCAAAATTAATGAATCAGACAAGTTCCGTATGGGAAAGCATGATACGATGGACTGATATAAAAAAACAACGCATTTTCCATAAGGCAGGTTTTAAGACCAAGGTATGGTACTGACAACTGGCTCAATCAGCGTCGCTAGTATAGTGATGCTAGCTAACAAGCAATAGCGTTAACCAACGTCAGCGATAACAAAGCTTGACAGCAGTAGCCTATCTAGCTAGCCAGTGCATCTGTGTATTCCTTAGACTTGTTTCTAATCCCTCATGCCCAGAGACATCCAACTCCGAGTGATGCGTCTTGCATCTCAAACATGATCTGAAACAGAATGTGTTGTTCCTGTCAGTGTTGTACTGGTAATGAGGGATTCTGAGCAATCCAGTTCCAGAAGATGAGGAGGTTGTCCCGAAAGAAGGCTTTCAGCCTGGTGAGAGAGTTAGACGCTTTCCCTAAAGTTCCCGAAAGTTACGTGGAGACCACAGCAACTGGCGGAACAGGTGAGGGAGTTGGTACAAGGTGTTCATGTATTGCAAACCATGTGTTGTCACAGCTACAACTTCTTCGTGCTGCATTCTCCTCTCTGTCTAGAATGAGGTTGTTAAATTAGGCCTACATGATCATCTATGTCCTCTTTCTGCGTCCAACAGTGTCTTTGGTGGCCTTCAGCTTCATGGCCCTGCTTGCGTTCCTGGAGTTCTTTGTGTATCGAGACACATGGATGAAGTATGAGTATGAAGTTGACAAAGACTTCTCCAGGTGAAGCAGCAGTTTGTCATAAAAGTTAAATATATTGTGTTTCTGTCATCTCTCCCAGCTCACAGTAACAGTGTCAGATGTCACACTCATTAGAGAGTACTGTCATTCAGTATCGCTATGATTTAATGTCTTGCACTCTCTCTTGCTTTGCAGTAAATTAAGAATAAATGTTGACATAACCGTTGCCATGAGGTGCCAGTGTAAGTATACTGTTGTACATTATTCCTTCTCCTTACTGTAACCACAAAATATGTCGGATTGGCACCATCCTTCATTGTGTCCATGAACTTGTGTGTGTATGTGTGTGTGTGTGCAGTTGTGGGGGCGGACGTGCTGGACTTGGCAGAGACCATGGTGGCATCTGATGGGCTGAAGTATGAGCCAGTGAGTAGAACTTCCAACCTCAATAGCAGGACAGAACCACCAGTCTCATCCAATAGCAGGACAGAACCACCAGTCTTGTCCAATAGCAGGACAGAACTGCATGGATAGATTAAACATCCACTACAAGACACAATGGCTGTTTATCAATCCGAAGAACGCTGAGAACGTAAGTACATTCTTTTGAAGAACGTTCTTGCAAGCGTCCATGCGAGAATGGTCTTGCAAGTCTGCAAGAACTTCTGGGAAATCAGAAGCGTTCTCGCTGGTCAGGTCACCATCCGATGCATCCTCAATAAAAGGGGCGGATCGGGAACATTTCCGGGTATTTTTGGCGTTCTTGGTGACTTGTGTTCTTTGGATTGGAACCGTACTTGGGCAATGAAAGATGACGTCAAACAAGTTCGAAAGAACACAAGAAGGGAAAAAAACGTGGATTGATGAACAGCCAATGGCTGAACACATCCTATTATGATAATGCTGCATTGTGGGTTAGGTGAATGTATAAACTGCATACTTTCCTGATGGTATTTGTGTTGTTTCTGTTTAGGTCATGTTTGAGCTCTCACCCCAGCAAAGACTGTGGCACATGTAAGACCCTGTACTGCATTTTCAGGTATCCAAGGTCAAATATTTCAGATTGTGGGTTTGTAATGTTAGTGACAGCTGTCTCTCTTTGCTTTGTCCATCCCTCTTCTCCATCTGTCCATTATTTATCTTTGTTCTCCGCTTACTCCTCTTTTGGACTCCCTTCCTTGGACCATTCTTCCCTTCATTCCTATCCTCTACCTCTCTCCCACGCTCCTCCCTCCCTTCATCACTCCTTTACCTTGCCCTCCATCTCCCTCCCTCTCTCCTCACCTCCCTCTCTCCTCACCTCCCAGGACTCTGCTGCACATCCAGGATCGTCTCAGGGAGGAACACTCTCTGCAGGATGTTCTCTTCAAGACTGCCATGAAAGGAGCCCCCACAGCCCTTCCCCCCAGGTCTGACCCCCCCCCCCACAGCCCTTCCCCCCCAGGTCTGACCCCCACACAGCCCTTCCTTCAGGTGAAGGTTTTATTAGGTGACCAGGTGTGTTGTTCTTGTTGCCCAGGGAGGACAGCCCGCCCCAGCCCCTGCAGGCCTGCAGGATACACGGACACCTCTACGTTAACAAGGTGGCAGGGAACTTCCACATCACCGTAGGAAAGTATGTGTTTCCAAGGAAACCCAGTTTACACGCACACTCACTACTTCTACCCAGCTTCTGCTCAGTGTGTGTCTGCTGATGATGTGTGGATAAGTCTGGTGCTTTAATGTTGGAAGAACAGTGTATAGATAACCTCTGTCATTTCTTCCTCGCCGCAGGGCCATTCCTCATCCCAGAGGCCATGCCCATTTAGCTGCTCTGGTCAGCCACGACTGTAAGTCTTTTTCTCTTTCTTTCACGTTTGCGGTCTCTCAATATAAGCATGTCGAAAATTCCATTGATTGATTATTGATGTTTTGCGGATGTGTCAGCGTTTAACTTCTCCCACCGCATCGATCACTTGTCGTTTGGGGAGGAGATCCCAGGCATCTTGAACCCTCTGGATGGGACGGAGAAGGTCTGCACCAGCCGTAAGTCCTTCACCATAGGACAACTGCACACTTAGTTTATGTACAGCAGGGTTGTCCAATCCTGGTCCTCGAGGGCCACTGTCCTGTATGTTTTAGATGTTTCCCTGCTCCAGCACACCTGATTCAAATGAATGGGTTGTTATCAAGCTTTGTGGAAGCTGGGTAATGACCATTCATTTGAATCAGGTGTGCTGGAGCAGGGAAACATCTAAAACATACAGGACAGCGGCCCTCGAGGACCAGGATTGGAGAACCCTGATCTACAGCAATATACATGGTTGGATAGTTTTGAAACTTCAGTTTTTTCTGATAATGCGTGAATACTTTTGTCTCTTCAGACAACCAGATGTTCCAATACTTCATCACCATAGTGCCCACCAAGCTCAACACCTACCAGATCTCTGCTGAGACACACCAGTACTCTGTTACTGAGCGGGTAGGTCAGGGTCGAAGGTCAGTGGTCAGGTTTGGGGGGGTGATGCATTTCTGAGTTCTGTATGTGTGGTCACCCCTCTAGGACCGTGTGATCGACCACGCAGCAGGAAGCCACGGTGTCTCTGGGATCTTCATGAAGTATGACATCAGCTCTCTCATGGTGACGGTTACCGAGCAACACATGCCCCTGTGGAAGTTCCTGGTCCGGCTCTGTGGCATCGTTGGGGGCATCTTCTCCACGACAGGTATTCACCTGGTGCACATCTGGTATTCACCTAATGCACAACTGGAAATATATATATTGTATACATTGATCTGGTGTATGTCATATTGCGTCCAGTTGGCAAATTAAGATGAATTGCATTTGGTTCTAGAACTTGTTTTTAAGTATGTCATCCAAGTCTTACACACATCTTGACAATGACTGTCAACACTCCCCCACTCACAGAGCTCTGACCCCCCTCCACCCTGTCTGACCCCCCTCCACCCTGTCTGACCCCCCTCCACCCTGTCTGACCCCCCTCCACCCTGTCTGACCCCCACCACCCTGTCTGACCCCCCACCACCCTGTCTGGACCCCCACCACCCTGTCTGACCCCCACCACCCTGTCTGACCCCCCTCCACCCTGTCTGACCCCCCTCCACCATGTCTGACCCCCACCACCCTGTCTGACCCCCACCACCCTGTCTGACCCCCACCACCCTGTCTGACCCCCCTCCACCCTGTCTGACCCCCCTCCACCCTGTCTGACCCCCACCACCCTGTCTGACCCCCACCACCCTGTCTGACCCCCACCACCCTGTCTGACCTCCACCATCCTGTCTGACCCATCCACAGGCATGCTTCATGGCGTGGGGGGGTTCTTAGTGGATGTGGTCTGCTGTCGCTTCCAGCTGGGCGCCTACAAACCACAGGAGGCAAGTCACCCACAACATCCCCCTCAGACTGTGTGTCTGTGTCTGTCATGCTCACCCTCTCTTCCATCTCTCTCATTCAGGAGAGGTTACTGGATGATCATTTGCACCCGCAGGAGGACCAGGTGAATGCCCAGGATCCCACCCCTACAGGAAATCATACCCACTGACGCAAATCTTTTAATGGATGGCCAAGATTTATCCTTGTAGCCCATTGGCTAGTTTGTTTTCTTATAGGAAGTGTTTTTAACACAGACTCTAGTAAGCACATTCACAGTGTCATTTACCAATCAGATGAGTAGACTGGACTGTTTTACCTGGTAACTAGCTGACACCATCAGCTGATCTCAGGGTAATGCAACACATTTATACACCAAGACCTGGTAGTGTTGGGTAAGATACTTGTGTGAGGTGTGCGGGGTTTAGGTCAGTCTGCCTGTCAATCTCGTACATTTTGAGTCATAAAATAAAAAAGGAGGCAAAAAAGTCATTACTACTTGCAATAATAAAACAGAACTAGTACACATTTCTGTCTAGTATTCTTAGAACCATCCGTCATTTCTGTTAAACATGTGGTTAAAGGTAAACATGTGGTTAAAGGTAAACATTTTCTCTACCTGCAAGCAGGCATATGAGCTGTTATCTAACACATGAGGGTGAGTCAGCAGGAATACACCATGTCAAGAGTTTATTTGACAGTATGTCAGAATAGCTTTCAGTAAACAATTTTTTTTTTTTTTAGCAAAATGTAATATATCCGTACTGTCGCATTTCATAAAAATAGTTGTTCACGTCTTTGAAACTACAGTATCAATGATACGGTAACCCATAGGAGTACAACTGTACAGGGTGAGTAACACACAGGTAACACGACAGATATACTGATCTCAATGGGCTCCATGAGCGTAGCCTCCTTCACAGACACCGTTGAGGCATCATTTTTTTTCTGTGTTCAAACGACTCAGCAACAGCAGTCTGCTCAGCCTTGACATGGAGGGCGGAAGCATCATCAACGCGCTTAGCTTTGCACTCTTACGTGGTTTTTACAGTTTCAGATGATAAAAATCTACACACATTCAGTCTGTGGGCTACAATGACAGAGGCCATCTTGGACTGGAGCCGAAATAGGGAACTTGAGTTTATTTTTTCCTCTACGATCAGACACGAAGCACCTTACCAGTCTAAATGAGACGCTCAGCCAGAATTCCCTCTACACACGGGGCAGACTTATTCAATATTGGCACTACTTTTTTCGAAGCTGCAACATCTGTATCCTGTAATTGTATGAATGGTAACTTGGCATTAAATCTGCGTTCGCTCCATTGATGAGTTGGAATTAAAGTGAAATTCTGCTGTTGCAACACTTCTTTAAGGAACGCTGGTGGTGCTTCAGTGACCACAGTCTTGCTAAGATGGGGGAGGGGTCCTAGGTTAGGGTGTAGCCCTGGCTGGATCTAAGACCACTGTGACCTTAAAGCCCTGTGCTACAGACCCTGGGGCTGGCCTGGGTCCCCACAGGCCCTGGGTCCCCACAGGCCCTGGGTCCCCACAGGCCCTGGGTCCCCACAGGCCCTGGGTCCCCACAGGCCCTGGGTCCCCACAGGCCCTGGGTCCCCACAGGCCCTGGGGCCAGCCACAATAGCTCTACACCTTTGGGTGGCAAAGTAATCTACAGTCAGGAAATCGAATGTTTCTGCCCATGAGAGAACAGGAAATACACTGTCTCATATGTGTAACTTTATATCTCTCACATCAACTTAGCATTCTGTTTGCCCACGCAATAAAATGACCCGCTATCGCCATGGTAACAGCTCTGCATTAGTTTCAGTAAGGCACTCCGCCCCGCCCCCTATACCCTCCCCCTCCCATCCACCTAGGCCCCTCCCATCCACCTAGGCCCCTCCCACAGTGTTGTGGCTCCAGTAGCACAGTAAAGGCATAGACATGAAAACACAGAACGGTTTCTGTTCCTTGTAGGAACATGGAACAGTTCTCTGTACTCTGCAGTGACTGGTTCCCCCAATGGTGGCTCGAGAGCCTGATCCACCAATCAACTTGCAGCTAAATAACACAAGCCTTCTGATTGGTGATACATCCATAGGTACCAAAAACAAGTCTATTGATGTTCCTGTCTTGTCCCACAGCTTGTTTTACCAGTAAACAGTCACACAGCAGATGCTCTCTCCATTCTACCTCTAGGGGGAGCAAGAGTCCCTCATCATATTTGAAACTGCAGCCGACAGACTCAAAATCATGCACCTGACAGGTTGTTTGTCTGGAGAATTCCTCAGTCCAATGACACTATGGTCTGTGTTCCTGTGTGATGACACTCCATTGTGTGTCCCACTTTGATGACATGCTGTTTCCTGTCCTCCTTTGATGACACGCTGGTTTGCCTCCATAAATCGTTGATCTTCGTTGATATGTATATATTGTCCAGGCCATGGGAATTTGTATCTGCGAAAACTGTCCCATGGAGGACTGTTCTTTACAAGGTATCTAACTACAACAACGCTTCAAAAAACATCAACAGGGATGCTTTTGAGCTGACAAAAATGTACATATTTTTCAAATGTTTACATTTACAGTATATGATATATTGATAGGCATGTATAATCTAACATGTGTATCTTTAACAGAAATGTCCTCGATGTTAGGGCCGTGTCCCTTCCACAGGTGTCCCTCCATCCTCTCCCTCTCTGCCCCACCCAGACCTCCATACCCCTCCCCTTTCGATTCCTATCAACTGTCCAATCAGCTTGTGATGCGCTTGGCTGGTCCGAGGCTAGAGAGAGAAGAGGGGGAGAGAAGAGGGGGAGAGGGGGAGAGAGGAGGGGAGGACAAGATTCCTCTAGGATGTGACTGTAGGGTTGAATGGAGAGCCTGAGATGAGCCCTGCCAGTCCAGCCTAGTCTTACACAGGCTGACTACACATCATCTGGTCTATCTGCTCAGTGTGGAGGTCCAGGACCGGAGGGTGCCGGCCGGTCTGTCCTGCCCAGGGGAGCCCCAGGGCCCTACAGCACCTGCACTCCCATCCACAGGACCCTCCAGGCCCAGAGAGTGTCAGTAGAGCCCACTGTGACCTAGTGCCTCCTCCAACTCTCTGGGCTCAGGCCTCTGGGCTCAGGCCTCTGGGCTCAGGCCTCTGGGCTCAGGCCTCTCCTCAAGATGCCCAGGGTCACCTCCATTCAAGCTCACATTCAGGTATGGGTCCCAGGGCCAGGCAGCTTGTGCCTGCTCCTTCTCACCCCCGGGGCTACTGTTCTCTCCATCTCTCCTTCCCCAGGCAGCTTTCAAGGGCCGGGGCTGCATCTGCCAGTGTCCCCCCTCAACATCTCGAGGCACCGGATGGGTTTCCTGCCCCTGGACTGTGCACCTTGGCTGGGTGGACCTGCCACCTGGGCCCCCTCTTGTGGACCAGAGGTCTGTCTGCTGTGGAGCCAGGCCCACCATACGTAGAGGGGCTTCTAGAGAGAGCTGGTGAGGGGAGTCTGAGGCGGATACTGGATTGGATGAGGCTGGCAGGGGGGGGGGCGTCTGGGGGTCAAGGGTCACTTCCGACAGGGCAGGGTGGGCTGGATGAAGGGCATCCCTGCTGGAGGCCCCGTCTACTGGGGGGCAGAGAGACTCAGTAAGACTGGAGGGGAGACATTTACCTGTAAACATGCACTCACACACGCAACTCACACCGCCATATGAAAACAGCATGCCTCCTCTGCATGCTCAGCGCCACATTTGTATCCACTCAGCGTTTCTATGACAACTGGCTCTTCTATGGGTGGGGAGCATCCAGAGAGGTGCAGTGCAGAGAGGTGCAGTGCAGAGAGTGTTTCAGGCAGAGTACTGCGAGGCACCAGGAGTCCAGTACCATTCTTACTACAGTTTTAACCCTGCTGCCCCCCCCCTGCTGCCCCCCCACACTGCTGCCCTCCCCCCCAGCTGCCCCCCCAGCTGCCCTCCCCCCCAGCTGCCCCCCCACACTGCTGCCCTCCCCCCAGCTGCCCTCCCCCCCAGCTGCCCCCCCACACTGCTGCCTTCCCCCCTGCTGCCCCCCCAGCTGCCCCCCCAGCTGCCCCCCCAGCTGCCCTCCCCCCCAGCTGCCCCCCCACACTGCTGCCCTCCAGACTGTCTGGAGGGACAGGAGGAACAAAGTCACTCAGAATAATGAGCATCTCTCCATCTAGACTTCAGAATCGCATCTACTCATCAAATCACTCGTCAAAGGTGTGTGCATGGGTTAGGGTTAGTGTGTGTGTGTGTGTGTGTGTGTGTGTGTGTCAGAGCGATGACTCCCTGCTCTGCCACATGGCTCCTCTACATACCTGAGGGCTTTCTCTACCAAGACCATCCTGAAAACATACAATCACACACTGACATGCACACGCACACATTATTCATGCACACATACACACACGCTATGTACGTGCCCACACAAGCATGCTTACACACCCACTATTGTGTTCACACACATACACAAACACATTATGGACATGCGGCTAGACGTGCTGGTCACGAACCGTGTCTTTAGAATGTCCCATTAGGAAGAAATAGGGGGAGCTTAGAGTGTCACCTTGCATGCACATAGCCAGGTTGGACGGTACCAGTCCTGAGGGAAGGCAAGTACAAGCCTAAACCAATCATTAGACTTACACCAGACATGTACTGTTAGTTAGTAATACAGATTCAGCTTTCAGCCATCAGGGTTACACCACACACTGGTTAGAGAATCATACGATCAACATCATCAGATAAGAAACAACAGTGTGACTGTGTGAAGGTAAATAGAGGTAGTCTCCAAAGCAGGTGTACTGTGGACCAGCAGAGAGCAGACTGAAGTTGACCTGTTCTGTTTGTGTGCTGTTTGTCTTAGTAAGCAGCAACAATGATAAAGACAGGTGTACAGGAGGGTGGATCAAGCAGGCGTTATAGAGGAAGAGGAGGGATGGAAAGAGAAGTAGAGAGATGGAGAGAGCAGGAGGAAAGGAATAAGGGGAGAAGGAGGCAGAGAGAAAGATAGATAGGAATGGACAGAGAAGTTAGAATGATACAGATGGAGTTAGAGCAGGGTGTACTCACTGACGGACCTGGGCACAGTACAATTTGGACCGAAGCCAAAATAACCATTCTAATTTGATGCGTGATTTTGCGCTATAGCTTATATTTTGTTCCTACTAAATCTTCAGTGTCCAATCAGGAGCTGCAATAACTGAAATCACCATGACAACTCACTCAACGTTGTGCCGCAACCTCTGTGGGTCACTCAGGTTGTGTGTGTCATTCGCAACAACGCAGGCTAATGGATTTGCTAACGGTACCTGTTTCTTCCTTGGCAAAAATCATGGCGTGCTCTAAACCCAAAAAGAGCCTGAAAATCTGGTGAAAATCGCAAATTTCAGACAGAATGGACTGACGCATTTGTGTTGCCGGTTTGGAGCACAACACCGATGTGTTTAATCTGCAATGAGACGGTTGCCCTTGTCAAAACGTGAGACGTCACTATGACACACAGCATAGACACTTTAAACAAAATGACCCCAGAACTATGAGGTAAGGGCCAGAAAAATATACCATCCCTGTTGCGAACCCTGGACTGAATGGAAATTTGGTGAGTGGACCTTTTGGTTTTCTAATTGAATAGCCCTGGGTTAGAGAGTTAGGGTTAGAGAGTTAGGGTTAGAGAGTTAGGGTTAGAGAGTTAGGGTTAGAGAGTTAGGGTTAGAGAGTTAGGGTTAGAGGGTTAGGGTTAGAGGGTTAGGGTTAGGGTTAGGGTTAGGGTTAGGGTTAGGGTTAGAGGGTTAGGGTTAGAGGGTTAGGGTTAGAGGGCTAGGGTTAGAGGGTTAGGGTTAGAGGGCTAGGGTTAGAGGGTTAGGGTTAGAGAGTTAGGGTTAGAGAGTTAGGGTTAGAGGGTTAGGGTTAGAGGGCTAGGGTTAGAGGGTTAGGGTTAGAGGGCTAGGGTTAGAGAGTTAGGGTTAGAGAGTTAGGGTTAGAGGGTTAGGGTTAGAGGGCTAGGTTCGGGTTAGGGGATTAGAGCCTGTTTTGGAGAGACCCACCATACTCAGGCACCTGCCCTGTGCCTCTCTTCAGGAGCAGCCTAACCCTCCGGCCACCAGCCTTGATCAGCTCAATGGCCCGAGCATGGGTCATGTCCCTGGTGCTGTCCCCATTAATCTCTATGATCTGGTCCCCCACCTGTAGGGGAGGGGGGGACATGGGAAGGAGGGGAGAAGGTCTCCAGTTTAGGGGGACATGTACAGAAGCAGGACTGCAATAAGTCAACAACGCAGCACTACAATCAAATCTGGAGACAGAAGTGACGTCATCTCACCCTCATCCTGCCATTGCGGATGGCAGGCCCGTCCTCAGCCAGACGCAGCACCAGCAGGTCCATCTTGTACTCCCGCCCCCCACGGATGCTGAAGCCAAAGCCTTTGGCACTCTTCTCCAGCTCCACAGTGAAGTAGTCATAGTCCTGCAGTGGCACCACGCTGAGCTGCAGGGGCCCAGACGACAGTGACTGAGGCGTGGACAACATCTGCATCTGTGGTCATGTGTGAGCATGTGTGTGTGAGAGTATCTTAGATTATTCCTGTGGGTGTGTGTGTGTGTGTGCCTTTGTGTGGTCAGGTTGAAAACTCGATCCTTATTAGCTGCAGGATGTCCATTATTTTTTGATACCTCCTATGTCGTTCCTGTGTGAGTGGTACCTGTGGTCTGAAGTCTGGAGGAAACTGTCCAATGGGAAACTGGGCGGTGGCCGGGTGTGGCCGGTAGTCCAGGAGAGGGGGGGGGTGCCGGTAGTCCAATGTTGGCGGTTGCCGGTAGTCTGTTACTGGTGGATGGCGGTAGTCTACTGGGGGCTGCCGGTAGTCAGTGAATGGGGGCTGGCGGATATCCGGTTTAACGTCTTGTCTTGCTTTCACCTCTGATCTACTGACCAATCACAGGTTAGAGATGAAGATATTGACCAATCACAGTTTATAGATGAAGATATTGACCGGATCCTAAGGGGAATTGTCAATCATTATGGTCAAGAAAACGAACTGATTATTAGGGTACACCACAGTAGCAGGGCGATCAAGAGGATGATAGGATGATAACGGGCTGGTTTCCTCTGAACCCATCAGCAGAGGACATATCATCCTGCTAGGCTCTGAAACTTTCATAAAGCTGCAGCCTTCAAGAGAACAAGCCCACAGCGCTGGGAGCTCACAAGCTCTTAATAACTTACTTACTCATACACACACACATATACGTACATACACACACACACGCAAACACACATTCAGTCAGTCCCACACACACACACACACCTCTCAGATTTTGATGGGGCAAAGTGCCCTGGGGCAGAAAGAAATGCATTATTGAGAGGAGATCTGGAGGTGAATTATTCACTGACGCTGTCAGAGTTAAGTGGAGGTTATGCAACAGAGCCTGGGAGAGAAAGAGGCATTCTGGGGCAGCTGCACTGGCTCAGGTAGTTGTCAAGGTTCGAGCAGGATAGGATCATAAAACACGTGTTCCTCTAGATGTACACACACACACACACACACACTGATACAGCCTCATACTAATACAGTCTCACACTACCATACCTCTTCAGGACATGTTGTACTGTGTGTACAGTAGGACACAGTTGTTACCAGAGGGGTCTCACCTGCCATCATGGAGGTAGATCTGTGGAGGAGGGGGTCCGGTGGGCTGGCTCACCGGGCTCTGTTGCTGGCCGGGCGGGGTGGATGCTGGGCCGGGTTGGGGGGCTGGAGATCCTGGCTGGGGAGGCGGTGGTCCTGGTTGGCCTGTTGCTGAGGCGGGCGGGGCGACAGCTGGGCTGGGCTGGGCTACAGGACTGGGCTGGGTCTGGGGACTGTGTTTCTCTGAACCAGGTCCCGAATGGGGATCTGTGATGGGAAGTTGTCATGGTAACATGCTCAAACCCAGCAACAGAGATGTTCTTAGCAACCATTAGGAACAACGCTGTGTGCCCTGAAGGGCAGGAGCAGCAGAAGGCTAACACATGCCATCGTCCTCGCTCTCTCTCCAACTCTCTCACTCATTTTATTCTTTTAATTTAATTTATTTCGATTCAATATGCTTCACTGGCATGCATTTCTGTATTTATGTCCACAGTATGTATCAACACATCCAAATATGACAGAGATTAATCTGCCCTGGCCTGGAGTCAATAGCAATGGACGACAGACCTGGCATGGCTCAATTCAAACTGGTTTGTTGGCATAAAGTCCTTCCATAAACATGACCAAAGCCAGAGTTTCAAAGTATTCCTCTCACCTTCCTCAGGTATGATATGTAGTGTGACGGTCAGCCCAGCATCCTTGATCAGCTTGACGATGTCGGCGTGTGGCATGCTGATGATGGACTGGCCGTTGACAGCCAGGATGCGGTCACCCACCTTCAGCTTGCCACAGCGGTCAGCAGGACTGCCCTCAATGATGCGTCCAATCTTGTGCGGCACATCTGAAAGGAGGCCGACACACAGGATTAAAACAATGAATGATTTCAGAATACAACATTATATTTCCCAATGGGATATTTCACTACAGTGTTAAACATTTCATCATGACCTATAGTCAAACTGCCTTAGTAACACATGTTATGGTCTTAATATTATCTCATTTGGTCATAATAACAGGAAAAAATTTGGTCGGGAAGTTGGGTCTGGAGGGGCTCGTATTTGGGACAAACTGTATAAAACCAGGAGCTGGTCGGACCAATGAAATTGCCAGGGCGGGCTTTATACGATGATGGACAGATGATCAACAGTAACGTAATCAACGTCACAAAAGAGCGCTTGGGTTGAATTTGTTTTCAACAAACAACATATTACATTGCTCTGATTGGTTGTAGGTCTATCCAATTCAGCGACGAGGCATTTGTTTTACGAGTTTGGTTGAAACACGCCCCATAGTCACAGCCCAACGGAGAGTTATCAGACTCATATTCTGACTAGAATCATGAGTATGACAACGTCAGGCTACTGGTGGGGGGCATGTTGCGGTATGAGGGCAGCATGGTGCGGTATGGTGAGGGCAGCATGGTGAGGGCAGCATGGTGAGGAATAAGGGCAGCATGGTGAGGGCAGCATGGTGAGGGCAGAATGGTGAGGAATGAGGGCAGCATGGTGAGGGCAGCATGGTGAGGGCGGGATGGTGAGGGCAGCAGGGTGAGGGCAGCATGGTGAGGGCAGCATGGTGCGGTATGAGGGCAGGATGGTGAGGGCAGCATGGTGAGGGCAGGATGGTGAGGGCAGCATGGTGAGGGCAGCATGGTGAGGGCAGCATGGTGAGGGCAGGATGGTGAGGGCAGCATGGTGACGGCAGCATGGTGAGGGCAGGATGGTGAGGGAAGCATGGTGAGGCCAGCATGGTGAGAGCAGGATGGTGAGGGCAGCATGGTGAGGGCAGCATGGTGAGGGCAGCATGGTGCGGTATGAGGGCAGCATGGTGCGGCATGGTAAGGGCAGCATGGTGAGGGCAGCATGGTGAGGGCAGCATGGTGAGGGCAGCATGGTGCATTATGAGGGCAGCATGGTGAGGGCAGGATGGTGAGGGCAGGATGGTGAGGGCAGCATGGTGAGGGCAGCATGGTGAGGGCAGGATGGTGAGGGCAGGATGGTGAGGGCAGCATGGTGAGGGCAGCATGGTGAGGGCAGCATGGTGAGGACAGCATAGTGCATTATGAGGGCAGTATGGTGAGGGCAGCATGGTGAGGGCAGGATGGTGAGGGCAGCATGGTGAGGGCAGCATGGTGCATTATGAGGGCAGTATGGTGAGGGCAGCATGGTGAGGGCAGGATGGTGAGGGCAGCATGGTGAGGGCAGCATGGTGCATTATGAGGGCAGTATGGTGAGGGCAGCATGGTGAGGGCAGGAAGGCGAGGGCAGCATGGTGACTCACTGATGACGGCTGTGTTTTCCGGACGGTTCAGTGAGCTAATGATGACAAATCCAAAGCCCTCGGTTTCCTTGCGGTGGATGACCACGTCACTGGTCTGCAGGGCGGAGCCCTCTGGCGGGGCGGGGCCAGTGGGAGCGGCGTTGCCGGGAGTGATGGGGCCACTGGAAGCAGGATTGCTGCGGGGGGAGCTGTGCTGGGTGGAGCCAGGGCTTCGGCCGTTTACCGGACACAGTTCTCCTACAGTGTAGAATGAGAGGGAAAGTGCAAGAGGGAGAGAATGGAGAATAGTGGAATAGAAAGGTAATAAACATTTTGCAATACTTAGAAAGTTGTAAAACCCTAACAGCACAGCAGCCAAAGGTGACAGTGTTGGGGCGGAGCTTACCGGCTGTGAGGACCCTCCTCCTGACCGTCAGGCTGACCTGACCGTTGCGGGCGGCAGCGTGCATCAGGTCGATCACATAGCGGTGCGGTTTCCCGGCCACGACCATCTTGTCCACGGAGATGAGCTCATCACCAGGGCGCAGCCTGCCATCCCTCTCAGCCGGAGTGTTCTCAATGATGGCACCAATCACAATCTGTTCAGGGACAGCCAATGTTAGCCAAACGTCATGATTAACCATTCACTTGTACAAATTCATCCTATCACAATGTGTGTGTCTGTAAATGAAGTTCATTTTGATGATGGTAAATGGACAAATGTGGGATGAGGTGCAGAGATCGGAAGTAACAAAGTACAAATACTTTAATATTGTACTTTAGTATATTTTTGTGGTATCAGTACTATACAATGTATTTTTCTGACCATTTTTTACTTTATCTCCTTAAACCAGGCTTGTTTACTTTAGTTTTAATCTGTATTTGGTGGCATGATCAATATGTCTATAGTGTCTGTTTGCATGAATGTTTTAATATGATGTGAGGTCCAGTTACCAGCGTGACACTAAACAGGTGGTAGTCATGGCTACTTTTTACTGAAGTATGGTAGAGCCCACACTTCTTTACCTTAACTTGATTGGTAAAAGTGTAGTCAGTACTTTTACTAGAGTCTTCTTAAACGTGTATCTGTACTACTTGAGTGATGGATGTGTACTTTTGCCCTCTCTGGTAAGGTGTATTTGTGTGTATATTTGTATGTGTGTGTGTGTGTGTGTGTATGTGTATGTTAATGTGTATGTGTGTGTATGTGTGTGTGTGTGTGTGTGTGGTCCAGCCCGTCCCATACGAGCCTTGTCACGTGCGTCCGGACTCACAGCCTGCACGGCCTCGTCTCCACCCAGGATGCGGAACCCAAATCCGGTCTTCTCTCTTAGGAGATGGACTTCCACATCCTGATATTCTGGTCCTGGGGGATTGGGAGGGAAATAGGGGGAAAAGGTAATGGTGGAGAGAGGGAGGGTTCCACATCCATTCTACAGTTGCTACTCTATGCTGAGCAGGTTTAAAATTAAATGAATAAATGTAAGTCTGCTACAATTGCTAAATTGGTTAGGGTTAATAAGATATAGTTTAGCTTTGGACTAGGTAGTTAAACACAGCGGTGTTAAGCTAGTTATACAAGCTATGCATAAGTATACTAAGGTTAGTTAGCTATACAGATCAAGATTAGTAAGCTCTACAGCAGGGGTGCACAATTACAATTCAAAGAGGTCTCCCTCTGAAGGACAGGGGGATGGTACTGGTGTTTCTGATGTTGGCATGACTGAGTATAACTGAGACAGCTTTCAACTCTGCATTCACCCTCCCTCCTTATGCCAGGGCCTCAATAAGGCCTCCAGGACCTCCCTCCTTATGCCAGGGCCTCAATAAGGCCTCCAGGACCTCCCTCCTTATGCCAGGGCCTCGTCCACTAACTTTAATAGGGGGACGAGCTCTCTCTTACTTCTCAGCATAAAAAACACAAGGTATGGCATGTGGCATGTGAACTGGTTGAAATGCGTGAGTCTCACCGTGAATGTGTGAGATTTGAGAACCCTGTGTCTAACGTGCAATATGATTGGGGCGTCATTCTTGTATATTGGGCCGTATAGCTAATAAACAAAGTACTGACACTCGCTGCAGGAAGGACAAAGGGATATTTGTCTGTCCGCTACTCTTTGAAAGCTCAATTTTCTGTATCCACTTTCCTGACTTTTGCGCACCCCATTCTACAACCTCTCTTGCATCAGCTTTTTGCATCTCTCGCTGTCTCTCTCTTAACATGCATTGTAAACTTTAGCTTTGATTGTCTGAAGTTTTGTGTGGTGATTTAAATAATGCACGTGATTGGAAAACACATCGGATTATGGAGCGCTGTCTGGGACTTTCCCAGCTGCTGAGCCAGCGCAATATGTGTTCATTGAAAATAACGGTTGCTTCATCAGTATTTAATCTAATAATTATTTGTGTGAAATAGCTCCAGATAGAATCTCCACTTGGTCTGGACACGGTGCACCCCTGCTCTACAGGTCAAGGTTCATTAACTAAACAGGTTTGGGTGAGTTAGAAGCAGAGACTGAACAGATTCAACTCACGACGGCTCTCGTAGAGGGCCCTGGACTTCTCATAGAGGTCATAAGGGTCGGGTTTGTTGAGGTCGAAGCCTTCGATGGAATCTGGGACAGAGGTCCGGTGCTGGGGCTGAGACGGGGTCCCAGGGGGCAGGAGGGGAGGGCCGGACAGACCGGTCTGGGAGGGGCTCCCCTGAGGATCCCACGACTCTGACAGCTATGTGAGGGGAGATGGGTTGTAGGGTTTGGGGGAAGAGTTGTGTAAATCATAGTACCACTTTTGTTGGATAGGCCTCTGGTGCTCTGGAGATGATCAAACTATTAAGAAACTATTAAGAGAACATCTCATAGATATCTAAGTTGTTAAGGTTAAAAATGTTAAATTAAACAGAGTTCAATGATTATAATTATAAATATATTAATATTTGATGGTGCATCGAACTGCAGAGTTCATACCCAGAACACAACGGGATTCAAACAAGCAAACAGAGGGCTAAGTGCAGTCTCTGTCAAAGCTCCAACAAGAAGGGAACATTTAAAAAGTCAGGAAAGATCTTGGTAGAAAATGTCTGCAGGTAAGGTGAAATGAGGAGATTCTCCAATTAGGCTGAACTACACCTTCTAGAAGGGTACCCAGGCCCACAAACAAACACAAATTCCATTCACTGTGTCATCCTTCACACAGCTCTCTCTCTCTCTCTCTCTCTCTCTCTCTCTCTCTCTCTCTCTCTCTCTCTCTCTCTCTCTCTCTCTCTGTCTCTCTGTCTCTCTGTCTCTCTGTGTCTCTCTGTGTCTCTCTCTCTCTCTTTCTATGTCTCTCTATGTCTCTCTCTTTCTGTCTCTCTCTGTGTCTCTCTATGTGTCTCTCTCTGTGTCTCTCTCTGTGTCTCTCTCTCTCTCTGTCTCTCTCTTTCTGTCTCTCTCTTTCTGTGTCTCTCTATGTCTCTCTCTTTCTGTGTCTCTCTATGTCTCTCTCTTTCTGTGTCTCTCTCTGTGTCTCTCTCTGTGTCTCTCTCTGTGTCTCTCTCTCTCTCTCTCTATCTCTCTCTCTCGTCTCTCTCTCTCTCTCTCTCTCTCTCTCTCTCTCTCTCTCTCTCTCTCTCTCTCTCTCTCGTCTCTCTCTCTGTCTCTCTCTGTCTCTCTCTGTCTCTCTCTGTCTCTCTCTCTCTCTCTCTCTCTCTCTCTCTCTCTCTCTCTCTGTGTCTCTCTCTCTCTGTGTACCTTAGGGTGGATGATACTGTACCTGATTGGACTTCCATGGAGATGCGTTTCCTGCAGAGAGAGACAACACATGAGGCTTGTAGAAGAGAGAAAGAGTGTGTGAGAGAAAGAAAGATCTCAATAGAGAGAACAGAGAATAAGAGGGGCAGAATGTATAAAGTATGACAGACAGACAGCAAAGTGGTTTCTCATTTGTAGGTCATCTTCTGCCGCCTGGTCGCTCGTGACACACTGTGACAACAGAGCGGAGTTGTACCACAGCCCCCTGTGGTGAGTTTCTCTCCATTATCATCAGCGAGAGCTATAACATTCACATTCACTCGTTGCGTTTGTTTTCAGCATAATTACATCATTAGGCTAGGGGCAGAAGACAGGCCTATTTTTACCCACAATAACTCGAGCAGCAACGGGTAGAGTGCAGCATTACTGTACAGCCGCTACATCAACTCTTGTATCGCTAGCTAACATTTTCCCCCGTGAAACATGTACAGGCACTGAGAGGCACTTTAAACACATCTGGAGGCCGGGCAGAAAGCGAAGCTGACTAACTTCTTCCGGCAAAAGCAAACGTCACAGGACAGGACCTGAGTGATGTCATAGGACAGGACCTGAGTGATGTCATTGGACAGGACCTGAGTGATGTCATTGGACAGGACCTGAGTGACGTCATTGGACAGGACCTGAGTGATGTCATTGGACAGGACCTGAGTGACGTCATAGGACAGGACCTGAGTAGGCCCAGCAAGAAGCTGATGACCAGATACTGCAGTGCACCACTGGGCCGCTTTGTGTAAAAGCATGTTGTCATGACGACCCTGACGCAGGCCCAATTGGAACCCTTGAAAGCAGGGAGCGGAGTAGCGCTGAAAGGATTTCATGATTTCAATAAGATGGACCCCAGGAGGCAGCTGGAGAGGTGAGGAGAATGTGATGGAGTCAGGAGGAGAATGTGATGGAGTCAGGAGGAGAATATGATGGAGTCAGGAGGAGAATATGATGGAGTCATGGGCGTCGATTCAGACGGACACTCATATTCACTTAGCTCCTAATTCGCTCCACATACCCATCTTCAGTCAGTCTCAGCTGCTAGGATCGGCAGCTGATTGGCCGGCAGCAGTTCTGCCCTTTGGTCCGGCCTCACAGACTAGCCTGCTGGGTCCCCTGCATCACACCCATTGGTTTCTGGACCCTCTTGATCCACCCGTATGAGCGTGATATGTATTCTGATTGGCGCAGCCAGCTGTCGGTTGTCTGTAGTTGGCTCAGCGTTAAACGGAGCGCCAGGGCAGCAAACACAACCGGAGCTCAGCAGAGTGCTGGCAGTGTTCCCACGAGAGGAGCGCACACTCACGAAGACACACACACAAATGCAGTATCACACTAAGGCATTCTGTCACTTCCAGTTTGTCTGCTACGGCAGTCTCATAAAGACATGCACAGTCCATGTACAGTACATGTGTGTACAACTGGGTTAACCTTAACCCTAACCCAACTGGCCATCTCAGAAACAGCCATCATTTAGAACGCATACTCAACATGACATGGATGCCATCCATTACTCCCTGGGCTGTGTGTGTCGGTATCTACATTTGTGAGAGAGAGAGTGTTAAAGAGTGCGTGTGGAGGTAAAGATATGAATGAACATTTCTGCATGTCTCCACATGCTGCTCTGGCCTGGCCAGGCCGTGTTAGACCTGATGCAGGTGCACCAGTCAGCCATCAGGTGGCGCATGCTAGCTCTGCAGGGATGCTGATGCAGCAGTCAGCCACCAGGTGGCGCATGCTAGCTCTGCAGGGATGAGAGGCGCTAGACGGCTCAATCTGTGAATCTGTGAGACTCAAGCAGCAACCTATCAGCGCTATACACACACACACACACACACACACACTGGAACAGGTCCAGTTTCCAGTTGGTTGCTCTCCGTTAACCTCCCAATCACAGTTTGCGGTGTTTGAGACATCACATACCATACTAACTCATCTACTGACACACACATCACATACCATACTAACCTATCTACTGACACACACTCACACACACAAGTATAACAATGCTCGACAATCAACTGCATTTAGTAAATCAATACACATCAATTTTACAGAGGCAATATCATTAATAATAGAAAAATCTCTGGGCTTTTTTGGAGTGTGTGAGTGTGACACAGAGAAGGAAGGTTTGTGTGAGAGCGTGACTCCTCCATCAGCCTCACCCCTTCCACTTCCCCCGCCAGCTTTGGGCTTCAGATCATTCCCAAGGCCAATTCATACCCTGGGACCAGAACACCTTTGTGAGAACGTGTGTCAAACAAACAGGTTGTCTGATGCGTAATTAAATTTCCCTGCAGGTGGGTTAGGGTTAGGTGCAGGTGGCCAAACCTTTTGAATTTGAATTGACTCCACACTCTGTGGAGCTCTCGTTATGTTCTGACTTTCTATAACAGATTCCCCTTTCTGTTCACGTGGTGCTCTGAACCTGTGGCGTTCTCTCTCTCTCCCCCCCAGCTCTCCCTCCCCCTCCCTCTCTCCCTCCCCCAGCCCTCCCTCCCCCTCCCTCTCCCCTCTCTCTTTCCTCCCCCAGCTTTCCCTCCCCTCTCTCTCTTTTTATTTCTCTCTTCACTTGAAGGGAACAGTCACCACACTGAAGACATGAGTAGCCAGCCAGGCAACCAGCCAGCTAGCCCAACAGATAGACAACCAGGCATCCAGCCAGGCAACCAGCCAGCTAGCCCAACAGATAGACAACCAGGCATCCAGCCAGGCAACCAGCCAGCTAGCCCAACAGATAGACAACCAGGCATCCAGCCAGGCATCCAACCAGGCATCCAGCCAGGCACAGACATACTGACAGACAACCAGGCATCCAGCCAGGGTCCTGACCTGCTCTCTGCACCAGTAGCGTGGCCTCTCCCCCGACAGGACAGTCCTTCAGCAGCTCCACCACGCGGCCGTGTCCAGCCCCCGCCACCGTCTGACGGTTCACCTCCAGAATCAGGTCGCCCTCGATCAGCCCCATGGCACCCTGGGAGCCAGGCTCCAGAACCTGCACACATGCGAGCAGACAACACCCGCACACATGAGTCAGAGTCAGAGTCAGAGTCTGCTCGTGCGTGGGGGAGGTAACCCTCAGACTAACTCGTCACCTGCTTCACTCGCTGCCCAGTTGGACTGTCGGCGATGGTGAACCCAAATCCCTCAGCTCCCTTCACCATGGTAACGGTCAGCAGCTCTGCTCCCGGCCCTGTGACTCCGCCGGCCATCCCGGTCGCCCCTGATGACGCCATGGAGACATTGTCATCGTGCGGGGTGAGGGCGGGGCCTGTGCCAGGAGTGGTGGGGGGCAGGGAGGAGCCGTCGAGGTGAGTGTCGCCAGGGTGCGGGGGGGGCATGGCCAGGGCCTGTGGGGGCAGCTGGGAGCTCAGCGACAGGTACTCCAGGTAGGGGTCGTAGCCCCCGCGGCCATTAACCACCAGGGGGCGATGTTCCAGGCCAATGGGTGTCATAGAGGCAGCGGCCGCCGCGGCGTTGGGGTCCTCGGGGTCGAATGGCAGAGGGTAACCCCGGCACAGCACCAGGGTCACACTCTGCCCAATGGGCACCGACTGGAACAGCTTGACCACGTCAGCGTGGGTGGTGCCCAGCACGCAGATGTCATTAATGTACACAATGACATCACCTGGAGGGGAGGGGCACGCAGGGTTAGAAGGGGAGGGAAGGGGTGAAGGGGTGTGTGTGCAATAGGGTCAGAGTTCACTGGCATTCACAGGTCTATCACAATCATGCCCTTTGACACACACACAGGAGTGAATGTGCACACACCCCAAACTGAGAACATGCATGTGTTTTCCCTGGAGTTAGGGTTAGAGGAAGACCTAACACATGACCTAACCATAACCCTGGAGTTTGGAACATGCTGGCCCGTTCAGGACGTTGTGTGTATTTGTGCGTGTGTAGGAGAGAGAAAGAAAGAAAGACAGAGAGAGATAGAGAGAGAGAGAGGGCAGTGGTTTGTTTCATTTACATTTAGTCATTTAGCAGACACTCTTATCCAGAGCGACTTACAGTAAGTACAGGGACATTCCCCCCGAGGCAAGTAGGGTGAAGTGCCTTGCGCACAATGTCATTTTGCACGGCCGGGAATCGAAACCACAACCTTCTGATTAATAGTCCGACTCCCTAACCGCTCAGCCATCTGATCCCCGTTTCAGTTTGTGTTATTCAGAGGACAGAGTCTACGATGTAGCTGGAGTCAGGGTCAGAAACACACTTCTCTGACAGCATCGCTGCATGGCTGCATGGCTGCATGGCTGCATGGCTCAAATAGGCCAGCTAATCTCTTTTAGGGTTGGTGTGTGTGTGCTTTGGCAGTGTAATACAGAGAGGGAGCAGAAGAACACAGGACAGAGAAATATGGAGGGGTAGAAAAAATATCAGAGAAAAAAGGAGGAAGGAAAAAGAGACGCACAGAGAAAGAGCACTAGAGAAAACAGGCAGAGAAAGAGACAAATCCAGTTGGTGTAGGTGAAGAGTAGGGGAGAGAGAGCCAGCGGCGCAAAGACAACCAGAGACAATAGACAGAAAGACAGAAAGTACCGGTATCCATCTTGCCGTCCTGTGCAGCGGGTCCCTCTGGTATCACACTTTTCACCTGCAGGAACTCATCAGGCTCGTCTCCTCCAATGATGGTGAATCCGAAGCCCATGTTGCTCTTCTGCAGTGCCGTTGACAGGAAGTTCCCTTTCAGCTGGGTGGGGTCCCGAGTGAAGGGGGGTCTCTCTGCAGGGAGGGAGTTGAAGCAGCAAGTTAGAATGTATGTATGTGCGCGCATGCGTTTCTGTGTAACTCTGTATATGCTAGGCAGTAGTAAGGGTTAGGGTTACCTCTGTATATGCTAGGCAGTGGTAAGGCAGACAGACCCTGACTCTGCATCTGCTGCTGTTCCATCCTCCTCTTGGCCTCTAGAACCGGGTTCTCAAACTGGGTTCTCCTGTTGATGTGGCTGCATAACATGGAACAGCCGCAGATGGAACCGTTCAAAGAGAACACATAGAGAGAACCATTAGAGCTTCACTGGGAAGGGGAAGAACACCATGGAACCATGACAACGTTCTGTCTGACGCTTCCTTGTAAGGTTCCTTATTTAAAGGAAGTTTAAAAAGGAAGGAAGGTGACGTTAACTTACTCAACGTAGTAGCTGCCGTAGATGGGGTCCTCTATCTTCTCCCAGCCATACGGGAGCTCTGGAGAGAGAAAGAGAGAGATGGAAATACACAGGAAGTAAAGGAAGGAAAGAAAAAACAGGGGAAAAAGAGGTGACAGAGAGAGAGAACATTAGTGGAGAGGGAGTGTTCCAGAGTGGTGGAGGAACGATAGAGAACATGGAGGGTTAGGGTTAGAGAACACAGTGACACAGTCACACAGACACAGTGAAGTGAACAGGTGCAGCATGGTTTGAGCAGCTGAAAGGAAACATCAGAGCCAATCAGATCAATTGATGATTCTGGCGTGGTGCAGAATCCCCCCCACTTCCTTCCTCTATCTCTCTCTCTATCCCTATCAAACCTCTCTTTCTCTCCTCCTCCCATTTGCTCCTTCCCACCTTTCCACTGGTCTCTTTCTCCATATCTCTGCTCCTCTCTCTCATATCCCTCCCTACCTTGGCAGTTCTGTTAACACCCTCTACTGCTTTCTCTCCTCTTTTCATCCCTCCATTTCCTGGTCTATCTATCCTGCTGTCGTCAGAAACCCAACTGGGTCAGGTTACTTCTCTTATTCAGCTCCTTTCCTCCGCACGTACACTCACACACTCAGCCCTGACTCCGTTATGTAAACTCTATAACACACTATAATGTGTTTAATATTATTGAAAGTTTATGTTTGCATTAAGTAAATTATTGTTTTGCCTATGTAATCTAACACAGACACAAGCGTAACACATCAGTAGAATAGTATTTGTCTATGGAACATTAGCACTTAAAGGATGTTCACAGACTTTTACCAAGAACTGTATAAATCAAGGTGTCAACACGAGGCTTCACTGTTGGCCAAAATGTAGTAATTATGGGTAAATTCTGCTTTGTGTGTGTGTCAATGTGTATGGAGTGGGGTAGTGGGGGAGTGGGGTTGAAGACTATAATCACCTTTCCTTCTTTAGCTGGCCTCACTACCACTAACATATCACACCTCTTACACACACATTGTGCCTCTCTGCTTTTCTCTCTCCTTCCTCTCTGCCTGCCTCTCTTCTTCCTCTCTGCCTGCCTCTCTCCTTCCTCTCTGCCTGCCTCTCTCCTTCCTCTCTGCCTGCCTCTCTCCTTCCTCTCTGCCTGCCTCTCTCCTTCCTCTCTGCCTGCCTCTCTCCTTCCTCTCTGCCTTCCTCTCTCCTTCCTTTCTGCCTGCCTCTCTCCTCTCTGCCTGCCTCTCTCCTTCCTTCCTTTCTGCCTGCCTCTCTCCTTCCTCTCTGCCTGCCTCTCTCCTTCCTTTCTGCCTGCCTCTCTCCTTCCTCTCTGCCTGCCTCTCTCCTTCCTCTCTGCCTGCCTCTCTCCTCTCTGCCTGCCTCTCTGCCTGCCTTTCTCCTTCCTTTCTGCCTGCC